>NC_084615.1:28805718-28913218 GCF_033978795.1 Nerophis ophidion
GGGATGTGAACTTTGCTTATATTTTATTACTTTTGCTCTTTTTTTAGTTTTTTCAATTATAACCTATGTCACAGTGTATTTTGCAATAATACTGTCGGAAATGCATTTTAACAACTGAAAGCATCCATGGTTTGCAGCAGTGGGGATGTGCATGTCTGTGCCATTCAGCCATGTTTCCTTGTCCAAAATGACACATAAATCATCATCACACGAAGGCCCCGCCCACCCATTTTCATCTGTGTAACTGGACCCAGAACGTCAGCAGGAAGTGTGTCAGCGAGAGCAGCATATTGATCATCGATGTGGCGCCATCGACCACCCCGCCTTAAAGTCCCGCCTCTTTTTGCAGACCGTTAGAGCAAAGCATTCTTGTTGCCGCGCTTTATTCTATTTGTCCCTGTGGAATGGAAAAAATAAGCCCACATAATGAGAATAAATGTTAGCGCCCGCTGCAACTGATAATACTCTTCGACGTATAAGCATAAATCAATAGTTTTGACATGAGAGGCAACAGTGTAAGTTTTGTAGGTTACCCATGCCTTGGGCACTAATAAACCCCCAAATCAATACAGATGGTGGCTTTTCAACTCTGCGCCTATAACAATCCGAATGGTTCTTTTCCTCACGACATCCACAGTTCCTAAAAACTATTTTAAATGTGGACTTCAACGCTCATGTTGGCAACGACAGTGAAACCTGGAGAGGCGTGATTGGGAAGAATGGTCGCCCGGATCTAAACCCGAGTGGTGTTTTGTTATTGGACTTTTGTGCTCGTCACGGATTGTCCATAACAAACACCATGTTCAAACATAAGGGTGTCCATATGTGCACTTGGCACCAGGACACCCTAGGCCGCAGTTCCATGATCGACTTTGTAGTTGTGTCATCGGATTTACGGCCTCATGTTTTGGACACTCGGGTGAAGAGAGGAGCAGAGCTTTCTACCGATCACCACCTGGTGGTGAGTTGGCTGCGATGGTGGGGGAGGATGCCGGACGGACCTGGCAGGCCCAAGCGCATTGTAAGGGTCTGCTTGGAACGTCTGGCAGAGTCTCCTGTCAGAGAAAGTTTCAATTCACACCTCCGGGAGAACTTTGAACATGTCACGAGGGAGGTGCGGGACATTGAGTCCGAGTGGACTATGTTCAGAACCTCTGTTGTCGAGGCAGCTGATTGGAGCTGTGGCCGCAAGGTTGTTGGCGCCTGTCGTGGCGGTAATCCCAGAACCCTTGGTGGACACCAGCAGTGAGGGATGCCGTCAAGCTGAAGAAGGAGTCCTATCGGGTTTTTTTGGCTCATAGGACTCCGGAGGCAGTGGACGGGTACCGACGAGCCAAGCGGTGTGCAGCTTTAGCGGTCGCGGAGGCAAAAACTCGGACATGGGAAGAGTTCGGGGAAACCATGGAAAACAACTTCCGGACGGCTTCGAAGCGATTCTGGACCACCATACGCCGCCTCAGGAAGGGGAAGCAGTGCACTATCAACACCGTGTATGGTGCGGATGGTGTTCTGCTGACTTCGACTGCGGATGTTGTGGATCGGTGGAAGGAATACTTCGAAGACCTCCTCAATCCCACCAACATGTCTTCCTTTGAGGAAGCGGTGCCTGGGGAATCTGTGGTGAGCTCTCCTATTTCTGGGGATGAGGTTGCTGAGGTAGTCAAAAAGCTCCTCGGCGGCAAGGCCCCGGGGTTAGATGAGATCCGCCCGGAGTTCCTTAAGGGTCTGGATGCTGTGGGGCTGTCTTGGTTGACAAGACTCTGCAGCATCGCGTGGACATCGGGGGCGGTACCTCTGGATTGGCAGACCGGGGTGGTGGTCCCTCTCTTTAAGAAGGGGGACCGGAGGGTGTGTTCTAACTATCGTGGGATCACACTCCTCAACCTTCCCGGTAAGGTTTATTCAGGTGTACTGGAGAGGAGGCTACGCCGGATAGTCGAACCTCGGATCCAGGAGGAACAGTGTGGTTTTCGTTCTTGTCGTGGAACTGTGGAGCAGCTCTATACTCTCGGCAGGGTTCTTGAGGGTGCATGGGAGTTTGCCCAACCAGTCTACATGTGCTTTGTGGACTTGGAAAAGGCATTCGACCATTCGACCGTGTCCCTCGGGAAGTCCTGTGGGGAGTGCTCAGAGAGTATGGGGTACCGGACTGTCTTATTGTGGCGGTCCGCTCCCTGTATGATCAGTGTCAGAGCTTGGTCCGCATTGCTGGCAGTAAGTCGGACACGTTTCCAGTGAGGGTTGGACTCCGCCAAGGCTGTCCTTTGTCACCGATTCTGTTCATAACTTTTATGGACAGAATTTTTATGCGCAGCCAAGGCGTTGAGGGGTTCCGGTTTGGTGGGCGCGGGATTGGGTCTCTGCTTTTTGCAGATGATGTGGTCCTGATGGCTTCATCTGGCCGGGATCTTCAGCTCTCGCTGGATCGGTTCGCAGCCGAGTGTGAAGCGACCGGAATGAGAATCAGCACCTCCAAGTACGACTCCATGGTTCTCGCCCGGAAAAGGGTGGAGTGCCATCTCCGGGTTGGGGAGGAGACCCTGCCCCAAGTGGAGGAGTACAAGTACCTAGGAGTCTTGTTCACGAGTGGGGGAAGAGTGGATCGTGAGATTGACAGGCGGATCGGTGCAGCGTCTTCAGTAATGTGAACGTTTTATCGATCCGTGGTGGGGAAGAAGGAGCTGAGCCGGAAGGCAAAGCTCTCAATTTACCGATCGATCTACGTTCCCATCCTCACCTATGGTCATGAGCTTTGGGTCATGACCGAAAGGATAAGATCACGGGTACAAGCGGCCGAAATGAGTTTCCTCCGCCAGGTGGCGGGGCTCTCCCTTAAAGATAGGGTGAGAAGCTCTGCCATCCGGAAGGAACTCAAAGTAAAGCCGTTGCTCCTCCACATCGAGAGGAGCCAGATGAGGTGGTTCGGGTATCTGTTCAGGATGCCACCCGAACGCCTCCCTAGGGAGGTGTTTAGGGCACGTCCAGCCGGTAGGAGGCCACGGGGAAGACCCAGGACACGTTGGGAATACTATGTCTCCCGGCTGGCCTGGGAACGCCTCGGGATCCCCCTGGAAGAGCTAGACGAAGTGGCTGGTGAGAGGGAAGTCTTGGCTTCCCTGCTTAGGCTGCTGCCCCCGCGACCCGACCTCGTAAAAGCGGAAGATGATGGATGGATGGATGGATGGATGGACTCGTCAGACCACAGAACATTTATACACTTTGCGTCAGTCCATCTTAGAAGAACTCGGGCCCAGCGAAGCCGGCTGCGTTTCTGGGTGTTGTTGATAAATGGCTTTGGCTTTGCATTGTAGAGTTTTAACCTGCACTTACAGATGTAGCGACGAACTGTAGTTACTAACAGTGGCTTTTTGATGCAGTACCACCTGGAGAATCGAAGGTCCGTAATATCATCCCTTACGTGCAGTGATTTCTCCAGATTCTCTGAACCTTTTGATGATAGTACAGTAAATGGTGAATTCTCTAAATTCCTTGCAATAGCTATTTGAGAAATGTTGTTCCTTAACTGTTTGACAATTTTCTCGCGCATTTGTTCACAAAGTGGTCATCCTCGCCCCATCTTTGTTTGTGAATGACTGAGCATTTCATGGAAGCTGCTTTTATACGCAATCATGGAACCCACATGTTCCCAATTAGCCTGTTCACCTGTGGGATGTTACAATTAAGTGTTTAAAAAGCATTCCTCAACTTTTTCAGTCTTTTTTGCCACTTGTGCCAGCCTTTTTAAAACATTTTGCAGGCATTAAATTCCATATGAATTAATATTTGCCAAAAATAACAAAGTTATTCAGTTTGAATATTAAGTATCTTATCTTTACAGTCCATTCAATTGAATATAGGTGGAAAAATATTCGCAAATCATTAAATTCTGTTTTTATTTACGATTTACACATGCCAGAGTTTTGTTGGATTCTTCTCTGGAAAGGAATTAGATAGATAGATAGATAGATAGATAGATGGATAGATGGATGGATGGATAGAGGGATAGATAGATAGATAGATAGATAGATAGATAGATAGATAGATAGATAGATAGATAGATAGATAGATAGATAGATAGATAGGTAGATAGATAGATAGATAGATAGATAGATAGATAGATAGATAGATAGATAGATAGATAGATAGATAGATAGCACTTTATTTATTCCTTCAGGAGAGTTCCGGACGGAAATTTAAAAATTAAAATTATACCACGAATATAGTATTATCATAGTTCGGCATAGCTCGGTTGGTAGAGTGGCCGTGCCAGCAACTTGAGGGTTCCAGGTTCGATTCCCTCTTCAGCCATCCTAGTCACTGCCGTTGTGTCCTTGGGCAAGACACTTTACCCACCTTCTCCCAGTCCCACCCACACTGGTTTAAATGTAACTTAGATATTGGGTTTCACTATGTAAAGAGTTTTGAGTCACTCAAGAAAAGCGCTGTATAAATATAATACACTTCACTTCACTTCACTAGTATTATTGCTTTACCTTGAAACAGGGGCGTCACTAGACCTAACACTGTACTGGGACACACCTGGGGCACAAATAATTCATGTGAGCGTGCAAAGCGCGCAAGCAAAAACATTTTTAGCACTTATTTATCATAAAAAAATACATAATTAGTGCTTTAAAGTATGAAATCATATCAGATTATGTTGTATGGATCTTTGATTAACCACCTGAAATTAACTAATGCATTTGACCTACTTGTGCACTTTTTTACTCCAGACTTCTATACTGCTACTGGTAAAAGTAAAAAAGAAGAGCAATGAATCTTTTTGAAATATATATTGCAGTAATCATATGCAAATTTAACATCTACAAAAGTAAAACAAAAAATAAAGCACCCCTACATCTCTGGGTTCTTTTATATTATTTAATTTCCATTTATGGCAATGTGGCTAATCCTATTTCAGATACACAAAACCATAAAATATACACAAAACAATATCAATCAATCAATCAATCAATGTTTACTTATATAGCCCTAAATCACTAGTGTCTCAAAGGACTGCACAAACCACTACGACATCCTCGGTAGGCCCACATAAGGGCAAGGAAAACTCACACCCAGTGGGACATCGGTGACAATAATGACCCAGTGGGACGTCGGTGACAATAATGACTATGAGAACCTTGGAGAGGAGGAAAGCAATGGTTGTCGAGCGGGTCTAACATGATACTGTGAAAGTTCGATCCATAATGGATCCAACACAGTCGCGAGAGTCCAGTCCAAAGCGGATCCAACACAGCAGCGAGAGTCCCGTTCACAGCGGAGCCAGCAGGAAACCATCCCAAGCGGAGGCGGATCAGCAGCGCAGAGATGTCCCCAGCCGATAAACAGGCAAGCAGTACATGGCCACCGGATCGGACCGGACCCCCTTCACAAAGGAGAGTGGGACATAGAAGAAAAAGAAAAGAAACGGCAGATCAACTGGTCTAAAAAGGGAGTCTATTTAAAGGCTAGAGTATACAAATGAGTTTTAAGGTGAGACTTAAATGCTTCTACTGAGGTGGCATCTCGAACTGTTACCGGGAGGGCATTCCAGAGTACTGGAGCCCGAAATGAAAAAGCTCTACAGCCCGCAGACTTTTTTGGGGCTTTGGGAATCACTAATAAGCCGGAGTCCTTTGAACGCAGATTTCTTGCCGGGACATATGGTACAATACAATCAGCAAGATAGGATGGAGCAATACCGTGTAGTATTTTATACGTAAGTAGTAAAACCTTAAAGTCACATCTTAAGTGCACAGGAAGCCAGTGCAGGTGAGCCAGTACAGGCGTAATGTGATCAAACTTTCTTGTTCTTGTCAAAAGTCTAGCAGCCGCATTTTGTACCAACTGTAATCTTTTAATGCTAGACATGGGGAGACCCGAAAATAATACGTTACAGTAATCGAGGCGAGACGTAACAAACGCATGGATAATGATCTCAGCGTCTTTAGTGGAAAGAATGGAGCGAATTTTAGCGATATTACGGAGATGAAAGAAGGCCGTTTTAGTAACGCTTTTAATGTGTGCCTCAAAGGAGAGAGTTGGGTCGAAGATAATACCCAGATTCTTTACCGTGTCGCCTTGTTTAATTGTTTGGTTGTCAAATGTTAGATTTGTATTATTAAATAGAGTTCGGTGTCTAGCAGGACCGATAATCAGCATTTCCGTTTTTTTGGCGTTGAGTTGCAAAAAGTTAGCGGACATCCATTGTTTAATTTCATTAAGACACGCCTCCAGCTGACTACAATCCGGCGTGTTGGTCAGCTTTAGGGGCATGTAGAGTTGGGTGTCATCAGCATAACAGTGAAAGCTAACACCGTATTTGCGTATGATGTCACCTAGCGGCAGCATGTAGATGCTGAAGAGTGCAGGGCCAAGGACCGAACCCTGGGGAACTCCACACGTTACCTTAACGTAGTCCGAGGTCACATTGTTATGGGAGACACACTGCATCCTATCAGTAAGATAAGAGTTAAACCAAGACAGGGCTAAGTCTGACATACCAATTCGTGTTTAGATACGTTCTAATAAAATATTATGATCGACGGTATCGAAAGCAGCGCTAAGATCGAGGAGCAGCGACATAGATGACGCATCAGAATCCATCGTTAGCAATAGATTATTAGTCATTTTTGCGAGGGCTGTCTCCGTGGAGGGATTTGCCCTGAAACCGGATTGAAAGGTTTCACATAGATTGTTAGACGCTAAGTGTTCATTTAACTGCTCCGCAACAATTTTTTCGAGGATTTTGGAAATAAAGGGAAGGTGAGACACCGGTCGGTAGTTTACCATGAGGTCAGGATCGAGGTTAGGTATTTTAAGAAGAGGATGAATAACCGCTTTTTTGAATGCTAGGGGAACAGTGCCCGAGGAAAGTGATAAGTTTATAATATTTAGCACTGATGGACCTAATAATACAAAGAGCTCCTTGATCAGTTTCCCAGGAAGAGGGTCAAGTAAACATGTTGTTTGTTTTATTCCATTTACACGTTGTAACAATTCCTCTAATGTTATTTCCTCAAAACGAGAGAAACTATTTTGGAGGGCAGTATCCGCCGTATATACAATCGTGTCAGTGTTAATAGAACCCCGTTGCAGCTGGGACGCATTGTCTTTAATCTCCTTTCTAATGACTTCAATTTTCTTACTAAAGAATTGCATAAAGTCATCAGCTGAGTGGGTGGAGCTACTGGAAGGAGTCCCTTGTTGGGTTAGCGATGCTACCGTACTAAACAAAAATTTAGGATCGTTTTTATTACGGTGGATGAGATTTGAGTAATATTTAGCTTTAGCTAAGGTAAGCATGCGTTTATAAGTTATTAAACCATCACTCCATGCTTGATGGTGCACCTCAAGTTTAGTCGTGCGCCATTTGCGTTCCAGCTTTCTGCATAATAATTTCTGAGCTCTAGTTTCTTCTGTAAACCACGGGGTGCGCTTTTTTGGAGCCTTTTTTAACTTTAGCGGTGCTATGTTATCAATGGTTTCGCGCAGGGCGTCGTTAAAGTTGTTTGTGAGGTTATCAATAGAGCCCACATAATTTGGGAATGGTGCCATTACCGAGGGCAGTAGGTCAGCAAGAGTTGTCGTTGTGGCAGCATTAATGTTGCGGCTGCTATAGCAGTTATTATTATTATTAGTTTGCCGAACATGCGTCTGAACCTCGAATTTGATAAGGTAATGATCGGACAATACTTTAGTATACGGGAGTATCGTAACTTTGGAAACGGTGATGCCCCTGACAAGCACTAGGTCTATCGTATTACCGTTGCGATGCGTGGGTTCATTTATTATTTGTGTGAGACCACAGCTATCAATTATAGTCTGGAGCGCTACGCACGGTGGGTCCGATGGGATATTCATATGGATATTAAAGTCCCCCATTATGATTATATTATCGGCGTGTGTCACTAGATCAGCAACGAACTCTGAGAATTCATTGATAAAGTCCGAACAGGGCCCTGGGGGCCGGTAGATAACAGCCAGGTGTAGAGGCAGTGGTGTGACAGACCTCATAGTAAGCACCTCAAACGATTTATATTTATTATTTATGTTAGGACTAAGGTTAAAGTTTTCGTTGTATATTAGTGCGACCCTCCCACCCCTTTTAAGCGGACGGGCAATATGCGCATGTGTAAAGTTAGGAGGACATGCCTCATTTAGCGCAAAAAAGTCATTTGGTTTAAGCCAGGTTTCGCTGAGACCGATGACGTTAAGATTGTTGTCTCTGATAATATCATTAACTAACAACGTTTTGTGAGACAATGATCTTATGTTTAAAAAACCTATATTATAGGTAGTGGGCTGTTTTAGGGAATTTTTGATCAAATTATCCGTAGTAGCAATATTAATAATGTTGTGTTTATTATGCCCAGTGCATTTAGTATAGTTACGACCATATCTAGGAATTGATACGACGGGGATTTTCCGATTGTTTGTTTGTTGCTTTGATAAACTGCACGCATCATAGTTAGCCACCTCAGTAACGGGAATTTTCCGATTGTTTGTTTGTTGCTTTGATAAACTGCACGCATCATAGTTAGCCACCTCAGTAACGGGAATTTTCCGATTGTTTGTTTGTTGCTTTGATAAACTGCACGCATCATAGTTAGCCACCTCGGTAGAACACATGTCCAACTCTGAAACACTCAAAGCAGAAAAAACGTGTTCTAATTTAACTGACTCCTTACCCAGACCAGTAGTCTCGCATTTTCAATTTAAATCCGTCTCCAGGATGGAGGGAAGTGGTGTTCTGTGGGGATTAGCCTTCTGCTTTGTTTTTAGCCCCGCTCGGCATCCACGTTTCCGATCACACCGCTGGCGTCTGCTCCGTAGACGGCCCCCGCTGCTACTAGACTCCCCTGCTTCACAGGCCGCTGGATGTAGCCGCCGACGTATTCCCATGCTAGTTAGCATGTTTAGCACGCACGCGTCTATCAGTCCAAAGCGGCCCGATATGTCCACATCCAGAAGTGTCTGGCGGTCGTACGTGATCACGTAGTGACCACGATGCGAGGCAGCCATGAAGTCTGCAGAACTGTCCGGCATTTCCGCCAAATGTTCCATCTTTAGCAAGAGCTCCGCAATGTCGCAGCCCGTCCAGGCGCCGGCATTTTTTCAAGACAAACATATTCATTTGCTGTACGAGCTGTCGGGGGAATTTCCAATGAACATGAAACATAATGTTGGTTATTGTCTGCTGGTTCTGCATCAATGATGATTTGGAGTAAGCATGTGTGAGTTGAGTGCTTCTCAAATGGTTTATCTTCAGGAAGAAACACATTTTTCCATATCATCAATTCGTGAGCCAAATTTTTAAATCCATCCATCCATCCATCATCTTCCGCTTATCCGAGGTCGGGTCGCAGGGACAACAGCCTAAGCAGGGAAACCCAGACTTCCCTCTCCCCAGCCACTTCGTCTAGCTCTTCCCGGGGGATCCCGTGGCGTTCCCAGGCCAGCCGGGAGACATAATCTTCCCAACGTGTCCTGGGTCTTCCCCGTGGCCTCCTATCGGTTGGACGTGCCCTAAACACCTCCCTAGGGAGGCGTTCGGGTGGCATCCTGACCAGATGCCCGAACCACCTCATCTGGCTCCTCTCGATGTGAAGGAGCAGCGGCTTTACTTTGAGTCCCTCCCGAATGGCAGAGCTTCTCACCCTATCTCTAAGGGAGAGCCCCGCCACACGGCGGAGGAAACTCATCCACACGTGAATAAATTACCATATTAAGTAGCCATGTGCTCACTGTTTCGTGGAGTGAATACAGTAGCAATCAATTACCATACTAAGTAGTATGTGCGCTGTTGTCTATGTTATGTAGACTTAAAACTCTGAAGCGTTTTTTTTTATTGGTGAAATTTTTACAGGGGCACTGCAGATCAACAGTGGGGCACGTGCCCCAGTGAAATATGTCTGGCGACGCCCCTGCCTTGAAACCTTGTGAAAATGACTTTACCTTTAAACTAAAAACAGTGAAACATCTGCAGTTTGGGCACAAATTAATTTGGTGACACTGGTTAACTTTTGCGACGAAAAAAACTATGAAAATTGAGTCAATCTGTTACGGGATAAAACGCTGGAAAAATTGTTGTGCTAGGATAAATAGGTTGGACAGGTGACAGACTCCCTGTAATTATTTTGTTATAGTTATTTATTTTGTAGGCTACTGAGTAGTGGTGTGTATTTCTGGTCTTGTTATCCTCGTCCGGATCAAAGGGCAACACGGCAGTGCGACTGGATCAAAAGAGACGTCGGAGACGCTTCACTGAACCAAAAGTTGCTTTATTACAGGCGAGCGTCATTATACAGCACTGCAGTTCCTGGAGGAGGTCAGGTAAAAAAATCATGACTTCTAACTTGGAGAAGCCAAACCATCAGTTTTTATAATCCTACTTCCTGTCTCTGGGTGGACTTAGGCTTAAACTTCATGTTATTGTCATTCAAATTTGAAATTTACAGTTCAGATAACAATGAAATTTATTTGCATAAACTTATGGTAGTGCAGGACAAAAGAACAATAAGGTGGAGGAATAAATAAATGGATTACTGTACATATAAATATATTGTACTTTTGTATATGCATCCCTGTTTATGGACGTATGTTATATTGTCTTTTTATTCCAGCGAGTTAATCCCTTTTTGGGGAGAACTGAGGGTATTATGTTAATACATTCAAGAGTCTTACAACCTGAGGTGAAAAGCTGTCACAGAACCTGAAGATTCTGCTACGGAGGCTGCGGAACAGGGGCGGCTTTAGGCATGCTTATATGAGGGGGCAGGTAGAAATGTGAAGGGGGCATCATGTGTAAACATCATGCTCCAGCACTTTTTTTTCTGTGCTTATAGTAACGATGCTTTCTTCATTGAAATGGGTCTTTAGCTATGTGTCCAACGCCAACCTGGAGTAGTGGATTGCACTTTGTCAGGCCTCTACCTTCAGACCTGTCCAACTTGGGTGTGCCACCTGAAGACTAAGCTCCTGCTGGTATAGCTCTTACGGTCACTGAGGCACACAAACCCCCTAACCACAATAAGGTGGCAATCCCTCAGGGGGGAAACTGAAAAATAAAAATAAAAATAAATGAATAAAATAAAATAAAACATCCTTCATCCAGATTTTATCAACCAACAACATAACATTTATCCTAACTGGATGGCCTAACTCTCAAATAAATTTTGACCCAAAGTAGGACTTTACACACTATAGTCAATATTTACAAAACTGAAAGTTAGTCTGATGAATAATGATGAAAAAGAATCTCAAACTAATTTATAAAACAGAACATGGGCACTCATCTGGGCACAAAATTCATTCACTCCAATGTATGCGTGTTGCCAACTTGCTTGTAAATTGATGAAAACGGCAGTGTTTTTGTTTTTAAGTGTCTTGGTCATATCAAATGAAACTTATAATTTGTTTATTAGAAAATGTAGATTAAAACATTAAAAGTTGACTATGTGGAATTACAAGAAAAACAACAGAAAAAAAATTCCAGCAGTCAATTGCCAGACCGTTGCAAAGTAAAACGGGCCGTTGCTAGGGACTCCGTTCTGAACAGAGGACAGCAGAGGAGGACTGCTAAGCAGGATATATACCTTATCTTTCATTTTTACCGTCGTTAACAGCATCATAAATGACTTGTAGCTTGTTACAGGGACAGTGGAGGCTCTCTGCCTTCCAAACCACTGCTGCTCAGAGCCTCCGCTGTCACTGCTCTCGTCAAGTTGTAAAAAAAAAGGAACTCCGTAGCACCGAAAGTCCGCGACGATAAACGTGTTTATGACAGATAAGACTACACAAATACACACATCCTAACAAGTATATGATAAATGTAGACAACTTTTCCTTTTCTTTTACTTTCATACTGCAACAGTAATTGGATGTTTACTGAGAGCTGAGGGGTGTGTGCGGGTGTGTGTCTGCTGCGCATCCTGTGGAATGGTGAATACACGCACAGCGGAGGGAGGGATGAGAGGGAAGCCGACACTACTATATCGAATAGTGCAGATAATTTTGTCAACTTGTAATGTAGTAATTTTGTGAGTTTATTAAAATTGTCTTTCTTAAAAATTTGATTTGAGGGGGCAAGACATTTATTTAAGGGGGCTCTGCCCCCTCTTGCCCCTGCGTAGAGCCGGCCATGCTGCGGAACCTCTTTCTAGAGTCCAGCAGTGAAAACCGTCTGGACAGCACACCCTGACCATAAAAGGAGATGTTTGTGTGTAAGTGTCTGTAAAGACAACAGATGCAGATTGCATCTTAAATGTTGGCATTAAGCTAAACATGTAGTCTCTTCTCATGGATAGGGCTGTCACCTTTGCATACCAAAGTCCAACTGTATTGCCTTCCGCGAGAACTAATCCAATCCACTCACAAATGTCAATACTAAAAGGTATTATGTGCCCAAACTGAAACACCTACTATTTAAACTGGTGGTTTGCTTTCTCCAAGATGAATATAAACATTCACCATATGCAAGACATAATATGAGTTCATTAATTCACTTCAGTAGCCTGAACAGAGACAACGTGTGTACCCCTCTAGGTCACAATAACTTCCATTTCCTGTCCTGCGGTTGTCGTCACATTTGTGGCTGCCTAAGCCTTCCAAGCACTGAATTTCTACCACCTTTTACACCGCCTGTGTCGCCGCGCTAAAGCAGCTGTCTGTCAGCTGCCTTTTCTCCCCACAAGCCAAATGGCGTCCAATCAGCGAACTAGCGGGTTGCGGGGCCCGGCTGGAAAAGTTATTTGGCGCTGACTCACTCAGTTATGTACTTCAAAACAAAAAAGGTGAATTGAAAACCATTTCAGGTGACTACCTCTTGAAGCTCATTAAGAGAATGCCAAGAGTGTGTGAAAAAGTAATCAGAGCATAGAGTAAGCAATTTTAAGAAACTAGAATATAAAACATGTTTTCCTTCATTCACCTTTTTTTTTGTTAAGTACATAACTCCACATGTGTCCATTCATAGTTAAGATGCCTTCAGTGACAAATCTACAATGTAAATAGTCGTGAAAATAAAGAAAACACATTAAATGAGAAGGTGTGTCCAAACTTTTGACCTGTACTGTGTGTATGTATATGTATATATATATATATATATATATATATATATATTTTATATATATATATATATATATATGTTTTATATGTATATATATATATACATATGTATATATATATATATATATGTATATACATATATATATACACATATACGTATATATATACATCCATCCATCCATCCATCCATCTTCTTCCGCTTATCCGAGGTCGGGTCGCGGGGGCAACAGCCTAAGCAGGGAAATCCAGACATCCCTCTCCCCAGCCACTTCGTCTAGCTCTTCCCGGGGGATCCCGAGGCATTCCCAGGCCAGCCGGGAGACATAGTCTTCCCAACGTGTCCTTGGTCTTCCCCGTGGCCTCCTACCGGTTGGACGTGCCCTAAACACCTCTCTAGGGAGGCGTTCGGGTGGCATCCTGACCAGATGCCCGAACCACCTCATCTGGCTCCTCTTGATGTGAAGGACCAGCGGCTCTACTTTGAGTTCCTCCCGGATGGCAGAGCTTCTCACCCTATCTCTAAGGGAGAGGCCCGCCACACGGCGGAGGAAACTCATTTCGGCCGCTTGTACCCGTGATCTTATCCTTTCGGTCATGACCCAAAGCTCATGACCATAGGTGAGGATGGGAACGTAGATCGACCGGTAAATTGAGAGCTTTGCCTTCCAGCTCAGCTCCTTTTTCACCACAACAGATCGGGACAACGTCTGCATTACTGAAGACGCCGCACCGATCCGCCTGTCGATCTCACGATCCACTCTTCCCCCACTCGTGAACAAGACTCCTAGGTACTTGAACTCCTCCACTTGGGGCAGGGTCTCCTCCCCAACCCGGAGATGGCATTCCATCCTTTTCCGGGCGAGAACCATGGACTCGGACTTGGAGGTGCTGATTCTCATTCCGGTCGCTTCACACTCGGCTGCGAACCGATCCAGTGAGAGCTGAAGATCCCGGTCAGATGAAGCCATCAGGACCACATCATCTGCAAAAAGCAGAGACCTAATCCTGCGGTCACCAAAACGGAACCCCTCAACGCCTTGTCTGCGCCTAGAAATTCTGTCCATAAAAGTAATGAACAGAATCGGTGACAAAGGACAGCCTTGGCGGAGTCCAACCCTCACTGTAAATGTGTTCGACTTACTGCCGGCAATGCGGACCAAGCTCTGGCACTGATCGTACAGGGAGCGGACCGCCACAATAAGACAGTCCGATACCCCATACTCTCTGAGCACTCGCCACAGGACTTCCCGAGGGGCACGGTCGAATGCCTTCTCCAAGTCCACGAAGCACATGTAGACTGGTTGGGCAAACTCCCATGCACCCTCAAGAAGCCTGCCGAGAGTACAGAGCTGGTCCACAGATCCGAGGTCCGACTATCCGGCGTAGCCTCCTCTCCAGTACACCTGAATAAACCTTACCGGGAGGCTGAGGAGTGTGATCCCACGATAGTTGGAACACACCCTCCGGTCCCCCTTCTTAAAGAGATGAACCACCACCCCGGTCTGCCAATCCAGAGGTACCGCCCCCGATGTCCACGCGATGCTGCAGAGTCTTGTCAACCAAGACAGCCCCACAGCATCCAGAGCCTTAAGGAACTCCGGGCGGACCTCATCTACCCCTGGGACCTTGCCACCGAGGAGCTTTTTAACTACCTCAGCGACCTCAGCCCCAGAAATAGGAGAGTCCACCACAGATTCCCCAGGCACTGCTTCCTCATAGGAAGACGTGTTGGTGGGATTGAGGAGGTCTTCGAAGTATTCCTTCCACCTATCCACAACATCTGCAGTTGAGGTCAGCAGAACACCATCCGCACCATACACGGTGTTGATAGTGCACTGCTTCCCCTTCCTGAGGCGGCGGACGGTGGTCCAGAATCGTTTCGAAGCCGTCCGGAAGTCATTTTCCATGGCTTCCCCAAACTCCTCCCATGTCCGAGTTTTTGCCTCAGCGACCGCTGAAGCTGCACACCGCTTGGCCTGTTGGTACCTGTCCACTGCCTCCGGAGTCCTATGAGCCAAAAGGACCCGATAGGACTCCTTCTTCAGCTTGACGGCATCCCTCACCGCTGGTGTCCACCAAGGGGTTTTAGGATTGCCGCCCCGACAAGCACCAACTACCTTGCGGCCACAGCTCCGATCATCCGCCTCGACAATAGAGGTGCGGAACATGGTCCACTCGGACTCAATGTCCAGCACCTCCCTCGTGACACGTTCAAAGTTCTCTCTGAGCTGCCACCTTATCGTGGTAGAGGAGTTTGCGTGTCCCAATGATCCTAGGAGCTATGTTGTCCGGGGGCTTTATGCCCCCTGGTAGGGTCTCCCAAGGCAAACAGGTTCTAGGTGAAGGATCAGACAAAGAGCAGTTCGAAGACCTTTATGAAGAAGAAAAAACATAGACCCAGATTTCCCTCGCCCAGACGCGGGTCACTGGGGCCTCCCTCTGGAGCCAGGCCCAGAGGTGGGGCACGATGGCGAGCGCCTGGTGGCCGGGCCTGTTTCCATGGGGCCCGGCCGGGCACAGCCCGAAGAGGCAACGTGGGTCACCCCTCCAATGGGCTCACCACCCATAGCAGGGGCCATAGAGGTCGGGTGCAATGTGAGCTGGGCGGCAGCCAAAGGCAGGGCACTTGGCGGTCCGATCCTCGGCTACAGAAGCTAGCTCTTGGGACGTGGAACGTCACCTCACTGGGGGGGAAAGAGCCTGAGCTAGTGCGCGAAGTTGAGAAGTTCCGGCTGGATATAGTCGGACTCACTTCGACGCACAGCAAGGGCTCTGGAACAACTTCTCTCGAGAGGGACTGGACCCTCTTCTACTCTGGCGTTGCCGGCAGTGAGAGGCGACGGGCTGGGGTGGCAATTCTTGTTGCCCACCGGCTCAAAGCCTGCACGTTGGAATTCAACCCGGTGGACGAAAGGGTAGCCTCCCTCCGCCTTCGGGTGGGGGGACGGGTCCTGACTGTTGTTTGTGCTTATGCACCAAACAGCAGTTCAGAGTACCCACCCTTTTTGGGAGCACTCGAGGGATTACTGGAAAGTGCTCCCCCGGGTGATTCCCTTGTCCTACTGGGGGACTTCAACGCTCACGTTGGCAACGACAGTGAAACCTGGAGAGGCGTGATTGGGAAGAATGGCCGCCCGAATCTAAACCCGAGTGGTGTTTTGTTATTGGACTTTTGTGCTCGTCACAGTTTGTCCATAACAAACACCATGTTCAAACATAAGGGTGTCCATATGTGCACTTGGCACCAGGACACCCTAGGCCGCAGTTCCATGATCGACTTTGTAGTTGTGTCATCGGATTTGCGGCCTTATGTTTTGGACACTCGGGTGAAGAGAGGGGCGGAGCTTTTTACCGATCACCACCTGGTGGTGAGTTGGCTGCGATGGTGGGGGAGGATGCCGGACAGACCTGGGAGGCCCAAACGCATTGTGAGGGTCTGCTGGGAACGTCTGGCAGAGACTCCTGTCAGAGAAAGTTTCAATTATATATATATATATATATATATATATATATATATATATATATGTATACCGTCACATTCAATGCGTTTTTTTTTTTTTTTTATGACTATTTACATTGTAGATTTTCACTGAAGGCATCAAAACTATGAATGAACAAATGTGGAGTTATGTACTTAAAAACAAAAAAGGTGAATTGAAAACCATTTCAGGTGACTACCTCTTGAAGCTCATTAAGAGAATGCCAAGAGTGTGTGAAAAAGTAATCAGAGCATAGAGTAAGCAATTTTAAGAAACTAGAATATAAAACATGTTTTCCTTCAATTCACCTTTTTTTTGTTAAGTACATAACTCCACATGTGTCCATTCATAGTTTTGATGCCTTCAGTGACAAATCTACAATGTAAATAGTCGTGACAATAAAGAAAACACATTGAATGAGAAGGTGTGTCCAAACTTTTGACCTGTACTGTGTGTATGTATATGTATGTATATATATATATATATATATATATATATATATATATATATATATATATATATATATATATATATATGTATGTTCGGGTGTATACTATATACTATAAGTAGTAGTATTGACCATTCCAAGATGGCGGCGCCCGGACGGGCTGCGACCTCGAGGAGCTCCTGCTAAAGATGGAACATTTGGCAGAAATACCGGACAATTCTACAAACTTTATGGCTGGCTCACATCGTGGTCACTGCGTGATCACGTACGACCGCCAGACACTTCTGGATGTGGACATATCGGGCCGCTTTGGACTGATAGACGCGTGCGTGCTAAACATGCTAACTAGCATGGGAATACGTCGGCGGCTACATCCAGCGGCCTGTGAAGCAGGGGAGTCTAGTAGCAGCGGGGGCCGTCTACGGAGCAGACGCCAGCGGTGTGATCGGAAACGTGGATGCCGAGCGGGGCTAAAAACAAAGCAGAAGGCTAATCCCCACAGAACACCACTTCCCTCCATCCTGAAGCCGGATTTAAATGGAAGATGCGAGACTACTGGTCTGGGTAAGGAGTCAGTTAAATTAGAACAAGTTTTTTCTGCTTTGAGTGTTTCAGAGTTGGACATGTGTTTTACTGAGGTGGCTAACTATGATGCGTGCAGTTTATCAAAGCAACAAACAAACAATCGGAAAATCCCCGTTACTGAGGTGGCTAACCATGATGCGTGCAGTTTATCAAAGCAACAATCAAACAATCGGAAAATTCCCGTCGTATCAATTCCTAGATATGGTCGTAACTATACTAAATGCACTGGGCATAATAAACACAACATTAATAATATTGCTACTACGGATAATTTGATCAAAAATTCCCTAAAACAGCCCACTACCTATAATATAGGTGTTTTAAACATAAGATCATTGTCTCCCAAAACGTTATTAGTTAATGATATTATCAGAGACAACAATCTTAACGTCATCGGTCTCAGCGAAACCTGGCTTAAACCAAACGACTTTTTTGCGCTAAATGAGGCATGTCCTCCTAATTTTACACATGTGCATATTGCCCGTCCGCTTAAAGGGGTGGGGGGGTCGCACTAATATACAACGAAAACTTTAACCTTAGTCCTAACATAAATAATAAATATAAATCGTTTGAGGTGCTTACTATGAGGTCTGTCACACCGCTGCCTCTACACCTGGCTGTTATCTACCGCCCCCCAGGGCCCTATTCGGACTTTATCAATGAATTCTCAGAGTTCGTTGCTGATCTAGTGACACACGCCGATAATATAATCATAATGGGGGACTTTAATATCCATATGAATACCCCATCGGACCCACCGTGCATAGCGCTACAGACTATAATTGATAGCTGTGGTCTCACACAAATAATAAATGAACCCACATATCGCAACGGTAATACGATAGACCTAGTGCTTGTCAGGGGTATCACCGTTTCCAAAGTTACGATACTCCCGTATACTAAAGTATTGTCCGATCATTACTTTATAAAATTCGAGGTTCAGATGCATGTTCATCACACTAATAATAATAATAACTGCTATAGCAGCCGCAACATTAATACGGCCACAACGACAACTCTTGCTGACCTACTGCCCTCGGTAATGGCACCATTCCCAAAGTATGTGGGCTCTATTGATAACCTCACTAACAACTTTAACGACGCCCTGCGCGAAACCATTGATAACATAGCACCGCTAAAGTTAAAAAAGGCTCCAAAAAAGCGCACCCCGTGGTTTACAGAAGAAACTAGAGCTCAAAAATTATTATTTAGAAAGCTGGAACGCAAATGGCGCACGACTAAACTTGAGGTACACCATTAAGCATGGAGTGATGGTTTAATAACTTATAAATGCATGCTTACCATAGCTAAAGCTAAATATTACTCAAATCTCATCCACCGTAATAAAAACGATCCTAAATTTTTGTTTAGTACGGTAGCATCGCTAACCCAACAAGGGACCCCTTCCAGTAGCTCAACCCACTCAGCTGATGACTTTATGCAATTCTTTAGTAAGACAATTGAAGTCATTAGAAAGGAGATTAAAGACAATGCGTCCCAGCTACAACGGGGTTCTATTAACACTGACACGATGGTATATACGGCGGATACTGCCCTCCAAAATAGTTTCTCTCATTTTGAGGAAATAACATTAGAGGAATTGTTACAACGTGTAAATGGAATAAAACAAACAACATGTTTACTTGGCCCTCTTCCTGGGAAACTGATCAATGAGCTCTTTGTATTGTTAGGTCCATCAGTGCTAAATATTATAAACTTATCACTTTCCTCGGGCACTGTTCCCCTAGCAATCAAAAAAGCGGTTATTCATCCTCTTCTTAAAAGACCTAACCTCGATCCTGACCTCATGGTAAACTACCGACCGGTGTCTCACCTTCCCTTTATTTCAAAAATCCTCGAAAAAATTGTTGCGGAGCAGTTAAATGAACACTTAGCGTCTAACAATCTATGTGAAACCTTTCAATCCGGTTTCAGGGCAAATCACTCCACGGAGACAGCCCTCGCAAAAATGACTAATGATCTATTGCTAACGATGGATTCTGATGCGTCATCTATGTTACTGCTCCTCGATTTTAGCGCTGCTTTCGATACTGTCGATCATAATATTTTATTAGAACGTATCAAAACACGAATTGGTTTGTCAGACTTAGCCCTGTCTTGGTTTAACTCTTATCTTACTGATAGGATGCAGTGCGTCTCCCATAACAATGTGACCTCGGACTACGTTAAGGTAACGTGTGGAGTTCCCCAGGGTTCGGTCCTTGGCCCTGCACTCTTCAGCATCTACATGCTGCCGCTAGGTGACATCATACGCAAATACGGTATTAGCTTTCACTGTTATGCTGATGACACTCAACTCTACATGCCCCTAAAGCTGACCAACACGCCGGATTGTAGTCAGCTGGAGGCGTGTCTTAATGAAATTAAACAATGGATGTCCGCTAACTTTTTGCAACTCAACGCCAAAAAAACGGAAATGCTGATTATCGGTCCTGCTAGACACAGAACTTTATTTAATAATACAACTCTAACATTTGACAACCAAACAATTAAACAAGGCGACACGGTAAAGAATCTGGGTATTATCTTCGACCCAACTCTCTCCTTTGAGGCACACATTAAAAGCGTTACTAAAACGGCCTTCTTTCATCTCCGTAATATCGCTAAAATTCGCTCCATTCTGTCCACTAAAGACGCTGAGATCATTATCCATGCGTTTGTTACGTCTCGCCTCAACAACTGTAACGTATTATTTTCGGGTCTCCCCATGTCTAGCATTAAAAGATTACAGTTGGTACAAAATGCGGCTGCTAGACTTTTGACAAGAACAAGAAAGTTTGATCACATTACGCCTGTACTGGCTCACCTGCACTGGCTTCCTGTGCACTTAAGATGTGACTTTAAGGTTTTACTACTTACGTATAAAATACTACACGGTCTAGCGCCATCCTATCTTGCCGATTGTATTGTACCATATGTCCCGGCAAGAAATCTGCGTTCAAAAGACTCCGGCTTATTAGTGATTCCCAAAGCCCAAAAAAAGTCTGCGGGCTATAGAGCATTTTCCGTTCGGGCTCCAGTACTCTGGAATGCCCTCCCGGTAACAGTTCGAGATGCCACCTCAGTAGAAGCATTTAAGTCTCACCTTAAAACTCATTTGTATACTCTAGCCTTTAAATAGACTCCCTTTTTAGACCAGTTGATCTGCCGTTTCTTTTTTTTTCTTCTATGTCCCACTCTCCCTTGTGGAGGGGGTCCGGTCCGATCCGGTGGCCATGTACTGCTTGCCTGTGTATCGGCTGGGGACATCTCTGCGCTGCTGATCTGCCTCCGCTTGGGATGGTTTCCTGCTGGCTCCGCTGTGAACGGGACTCTCGCTGCTGTGTTGGATCCGCTTTGGACTGGACTCTCGCGACTGTGTTGGATCCATTATGGATTGAACTTTCACAGTAACATGTTAGACCCGCTCGACATCCATTGCTTTCCTCCTCTCCAAGGTTCTCATAATCATCATTGTCACCGACGTCCCACTGGGTCATTATTGTCACCGATGTCCCACTGGGTGTGAGTTTTCCTTGCCCTTATGTGGGCCTACCGAGGATGTCGTAGTGGTTTGTGCAGCCCTTTGAGACACTAGTGATTTAGGGCTATATAAGTAAACATTGATTGATTGATTGATACTTAATTTGGTCCTAAAATAATGCAATAATGTATATGTTTTATTGGCAATGATTTGTAGGACAATATATTTGTTATTGGCTTAGGCCTAACAACAACTAAGATCAAAACTCACTGGAGTATGCTGAGATTTTGACTTATTAGGTTATTTGGCACTTTTTATTTGTAGTTTTGAGTTACGATGGAGGGCAGCATGATGGAACAGGGGTTAGTGCATGTGCCTCACAATAAAAGGTCCTGAGTTCAATCCCGGGCTCGGGATCTTTCTGTGTCGAGTTTGCATGTTCTCTCCGTGAGTATGTGGGTTCCCTCCGGGTACCCCGGCTTCCTCCCACCTCCAAAGACATGCACCTGGGGATAGGTTGATTGGCAACACTAAATGGTCCCTAGCGTGTGAATGTGAGTGTGAATGTTGTCTGTCTATCTGTGTTGGCCCTGCGATGAGTTGGTGACTTGTCTAGGGTGTGACCCGCCTTCTGCCCGAATGGAGCTGAGATAGGCTCAAGCACCCCCCGCGACCCCAAAAGGGACAAGCGGTAGAAAAAGGATGGATGTGAGTACGATGGAATCGCAATTAATGTAACGCATTATGTTCATAGCAACAATCCGTTTTAATGATTTATACTACCGTCTTGATCTCTTTATCGGCACCAGAAATGTCCGCCTGTAAAAAAAAAAGCCACATCGTACGACGAGCGGATCGATAAACAGGTAATTTACAAACTACAGGGCGGCTAATCGATGGGTGTAAAAGAGTATGAAATATAGATTACATGACTTGTGCTAGAGCGCCCAATATATGGACTCAAGATGAACGTCCATGCCATATATTTTTGCCACAATTGATTCTTTATCTATCGACTTCCCCCTGGAATCGTCCGTCTTGCGCGGCTTCTTTCACTCCCAGAGCTGATTTATGTTCTCGGGGGTCGCAGCAGCTGCTGAAAGCAAAGTAGCACCCTGAGTGGAAGAAAAGGGCCTTTATTGTGTTTGGGAAGGCTTTGGTGAATTTTTTTTGGGGTGGCCAAGTGGACAGACTAACACTGTGCTGGTGATGTCCACTATATCATCTTTTCATTTCTCCATCTCTTTGAGCTAAACATTTGAAAGGCCGTATAGTCGTGATTAAAATACCACTGATTGCTCGTGTTTAAATGTCTTTTTTTAACTTCCCCGCTAGCCACTTGCACTGAAGCCATTGCGTGCCATTAGAATAACAAATGCACCGCAGCTCCTGATTTAGTGCGGCGCTGGAGCCCCCTGATGTATATTAATAACACAACACCGCGCCTCTTACCTACAATTCATCACTCACCTTCGCTGAAAGACAGCACAATTCTTGTTTTCGCTGGAGCGCCCATCGCAGTCATTTATTGTCCACACGTCCTTCACCGCCACATGAAGCGCCACCTCCCATTATGACCAGCACTGGATTTGTGAGGACATGTTTCCAAAAACTACCATTTTTAGTTGTATTTACTTGTCTTCTTCTTTTAGAACAGGGATCCCTAAACTACGGTCCGCGGGCCGTATACGGCCCGCCAGCATCCAAAATCCGGCCCGCGGGAAGTCCCAAGTATATATATATTTTTTAATAATTCCATTATTTTATTTTTAATTAGAATTTTTTTTTTAAATCTGTCCTTTCTAATCCATTTTAACCTCCTAGCTGCTCAGGCAAATCATATTGTCCAAAAATGCATTTTCCCATCGATAAAGTGACATCATCAGCGGCAAGTGCGCGCTCTTTCAGTCAATTAGTGAGCGAGGAATATATATATATATATATATATATATATATATATATATATATATATATATATATATATATATATATATATATATATATATATAATAGAATAGAATAGAAAGTACTTTATTGATTCCTGGGGGAAATTCAGCACCACAATTTGCTCACAATAGACAATAATAATAATAAAATATATACATATATTTTATATATATAACATATAGTATATGAATAGTATAAATATGTTGTGCATATAGTCTACTGTATATATATATATACATATATGTGTGTATATATATATATATATATATATATATATATATATATATATATATATATATATATATACAGCCCGGCCCCCGGCCAAAATGTTTCAACCCGATAAGGACCCCGAGTCAGAAAGTTTTTGGGACCCCTGTTTTAGAGTGAAGCATAATTAGAGTTTCCTCCGTCATTTGCACTGGACATTTGTGTTTTGCATACCAGGGGTATATTTGTTTACCTCAAATATGTCCCTCTGACAAAAGAAATAGACCAAAAACAAATGTCCACTGTAGAGGACACTGGTTCTCAGGAGGATATTGTACACTGATTGACCTTAATGTCAACCATTTTTGTTTTTGCCCCAAATTTTTAACTCGACTTGACACATCTTTACTCGCTTTCCACGCCAAAAAACAATCTATTAAGTTGGAGGGTTTCCAAAGATACTTAACATTCAAACTGGAAAACATGTTTATTTTTTTGCAAATATTGGCTCATTTGGAATTTGATGCTTGCAACATGTTTCAAAAAAGCTGACGCAAGTGGCAAAAAAGATGGAGAAAGTTAAGGAATGCTCATCAAACACTTATTTGGAACACCCCACAGGAGAACATGCTAATTGGGAACAGGTGTGTGCCACGATTGGGTATAAATGCAGCTTCCATGAAATGCAAGGATGGGGCGAGGGTCACCTCTTTGTGAACAAAGGCGCGAGTGAACTGACAAACAGTTTAAGAACAACATTTCTGAACAAGCTATTGCTAGGAAATTAGGGATTTTAACATCTATAGTCCGTAATATCATCCAAAGGTTCAGAGAATCTGGAGAAATCACTGCACGTAGGCGGCAATCCCCGCGACCTTGGATCGCTCAGGCGGTACTGCATCAAAAAGAGACATCAATGTGTAAAGGATATCACCTCATGGGCTCAGGAACACTTCAGAAAACCACTGTCAGTGACTACAGTTCGTCGCTGCATCTGTAAGTGCAAATTTAAAACTCTACGATGCAAAGCCAACACCCAGAAACTCTGCCGGCTTCGCTGGCCGCGAGCTCATCTACGATGGACTGATGCAAAGTGGAAAAATGTTCTGTGGTCTGATGAGTCCACAATTCAAAACGTTTTTGGAAACTGTTTCCCATAATGCAGAGTTGGGCTAATATTTTGACTTGTGGAACACATTGAAAGAAAAAATGCGTCTGAGGGGGCAATGTGTAAGTGTGTATCAATGATATATACACATTTAGCTGTAAAAATCTGCTGTATAGTCTGTGTTTGGGTCCCTTTTTCTCAGCAACACTATTACCAAAAGTCACAATGTCCGATAGAATTCTAAAAAAAATTTATGACACACCACTTTAAAAAAACGGAATGGAATTTTACAGTTTTTTACTGAATGGGACACCCACAATGCACGTTAAAATAAAGAAAGTGTGATTTACAATGTTAACTATGAATAATAAAACAATGAATATTAACAGCATATGAACATCGCCCCTTCTTTACTTTGTGTATCTTTTATAGTCAAGCAAAACACAACAGAAAATGTAAAAAAAAAATTATATAAAATCAATGCACTGAAGAGATCAGTCCCCACCATTGATTAAATGGTAAATATTGAACATATTACATATTGTTATTAACAGGTCTGTATACACTCTTGCAGTGTGTATATGTAAAACATTGATGTAGGGCTTTGCAGTTTTTTTCGAGGGCTTTGAAGGTTACAATGATGACTCCCAATAGTTGCATCTAACAAGAGTGTGAATTATTTTTATTTAGCGTTTTTCTCTAGTGACTAAAAAGCACACTACACAGTGAAACCCAATATCTAAGTTACATTTAAACCAGTGTGGGTGGCACTGGGAGCAGGTGGGTAAAGTGTCATGTTACCATGAATTGATTAACATGGACCCCGACTTAAACAAGTTAAAAAACTTATTCGGGTGTTACCATTTAGTGGTCAATTGTACGGAATATGTACTGAACTGTGCAATCTACTAATAAAAGTTTCAATCAATCAATCAATGTCTTGCCCAAGGACACAGCGGCAGTGACTAGAATGGCAGAAGGGGGAATCAAACCCGGAACCCTCAAGTTGCTGGCATGGCCACTCTACCAACCGAGCTATGCCGCCCCAAGCGTCTTCTAGTCTCTCATAATGATTGTGATTGATAGGCAACATTTAAAAAAAAAAAAAGTACAGTTCCCTTTTAAGGTCAACACACATACTTGCCAACCCTCCTGGATTTTCCGGAAGACTCCCGAAATTCAGTGCCTCTCCCGAAAACTTCCCGGGACAAATTTTCTTCCGAAAATCTCCCGAAATTCAGGCGGAGCTGGAGGCCACGCCCCCTCCAGCTCCATTAGAACCTGAATCAGCAATGTTGAGACCCTCTTAAACAGGACAATACTGCCATCTACTGTACATAGAATAGAATAGAATGTAAATATATTCTACATATATTCTACATTTACGTAAGTGCAGTCAAGGAACATGCATTTGGGGGTCTGCTATGAAGCCCACAGTAAAGAGACGTAACTTCATCACGTCGCCTGGTTATTGACTCCAACCCAATATATTACACCGTCGACGAGCAAAATGAAGAAATACGCTTGCAAGTTCCAGAACGATGGGAGACAAGAATTTCAGTTTATTCAGGAGAGTTCGAAGGGGAAGGGGTATGTTGCCTGTAAATTTTGTAGAACAGACTTCTCCATTGAACACGGCGGCTGAGCGGATATACTTAGCCATGAATGGTCAGCAAAGCACAAATCGTCCGCAGCGCAGCATCGTTCACAACCCAGTATTATGGCCCACCTCGCAAAATGGAGACCCAATGGTGTAACTTATGCTGAGACAAAGATGGATGGCTATGCTGATAGCTGGACGCAACATCCCGTTCTCATTTGCGGATGTCTACAACAAATCCATGAAGGATATGTTCCCGGATTTAGAGATCGCTCGCCAATACGCAAATGGCAGAACAAAGGTTACTCAAATAGTAAAAGGTAAGTGCTGTTGATGTTTTTTTTGTTTAGTAACCAGCAAGCACAGTACAGTTAGTAGAACAACTGTGTTTTTATTACTCTGTATTTGATAGGTGCCGTCGAAAATTCAACTATTTATCTTATGGACATATATAATAAAATAAATATATATAGCTATAATTCACTGAAGGTCAAGTATTTTATACATACATATATATATATATATATATATATATATATATATATATATGAAATACTCGAGTTGGTGAAATATACTCCTCCCCCCTTAACCACGCCTCCGCCCCATTATGGGAAACAGTTTCCACCCCCCCACTTCCCAAAATCGGACGTCTCAAGGTTGGCAAGTATGTCAACACATCATTCTTTTAACATAATCATCGTAGGACTGGGTGATATATTGAATATAATCGATATATCGCGGATATGTCTCTGCGCGAAATAGAAAATGACTATCGTGACATTCGAGTATACGTTCTCACGCAGTTGCTTTTAGCTGCGACCATTACATTTCAGCCTCTTCTCACTCCTTCTGGTCTCTCCTTCTCAGTCCTTCTCATCTCTCCTTCTCACAGAGATGTAAAACACCTTCTTACATACGTCACATACACATGCAACGTCATACGCCCTCGCCGAGCAGAGAGGTAGCGGCATGGGTAAAGTTAGCTGTGGTGCTAGCGTAGAGAAGGTGCAAATGGTAATACAAGCGAAAGAAGGTGCGAATCTGGTAACAAATGAAGGAAGAATGAATTCCAAGAAAAACGGCGGTGGTTCGGCTTCAAATGGGAATATGTTGAACCGACAACCGTAACATGTCAAGTAAGCGGCAAAAAGAAGCAGCACTGCTAATATGTAGCATCATTTGAAAAGTTAGCTGCTAGAGAATGAAGAGTGCTTGAAACTCCGCATGTCAACATATCCATCCGGTACCACACCCACAAAATGCCCGAGCCACCATTTCCAGATCAACATCGGATGAAAAAAATAGTCAACAACAGAAGGAGATAGCGTCCGCAGGAACCTACCACATAGCGAAGGACATACACTATTTGATTTCATATTATACAGCTAATTTTTATTTGACAGTTATTGAAATATCTTGTGTGACATCATGCACAAAAGGGCACTTAATTTGTTTTAAACTATTGTAGTGGCGTTTTGAAAGAGTTCCTTTAATTTAGTGTTGTTTTGATATGTCGTCTTAGTGACATCATGCACAAAAGTGCACTAATAGCTTGTTTTAAAATGTCTCTGAAAATCTTGCACTTTCTTTTTTGGAAATGACATGAATGTTTGTGCCACTGCTTAATAACTGTTTAATAAATACAGTTATGATAAATTGACTTAGTTATGATTTCCCTCTCTGCATGAAAGTTTAAAATGAGCATATATTAATGCAGTGTGAACAAGAATGTTTTAATGTAGACACATATAATCCTCATACTAATGTCATTATATGCACCAAGTGTTCATTCAAGGCTAAGGCAAAATATTGAGATATATATCGTGTATTGTGACATGGGCTAAAAATATCGAGATATTAGTAAAGGGCCATATCGCCCAGCCCTAAATTACGGTCAGGTTGTGAACCACTTTACACTGCCTCTGTGTCTATTTGGCGGTACTATACTCCACAGTCTTGAACCCTTTTCCTGGTGACCTCACTCTTCTCCATTGTTGTTGTTTTTTAGCGTACTGTTATGAAATGAGTGTTTATTAAATGGCTTTCTTGGGGCCATTTTTGTATTGTGTCATAAGATTTTGGGATACTTTTTGATCAAAATCTCGCTTTTATTCTTCTCGCATTCAAATTTCTCCAGCTACTAAGTAATGTGTAAGGCATTTGCATTTCATTCTCCGGCCTGCATATTTTTTAATCATGTTCTCGCGTGGCCCTACCCAGCGCTCTTGTTTAAGTCAGGCCAGCGCTTCTTATTGAGTGAGTGGTGCGCAGCTTCAAGCTGTAAGTGATGACTGTCGCTGACGGATTGTCCCTCGCCGCACTGACTGCTCGCACTTACAACGCCCTTCCCCCCCCCTCCACCATCTCTGCCTGAGAGGACGTGAGGGCTCACCCGGCGGTGCAAGACTAATAACACCTCCGCCGGGCCATCAGTCCATCCTGCAACGAGGCGGCTTACCTTTCACTCGGTGGCCGCTCGTGTAGTGTAGAGTCAGCTTCCTCTGGCGTCCCCTGACTGTCATTGATGGCCACTGTCATATGGGGGGGACTTGGTGCTTAGTATGCTTAGCCAGGGTAAAGTAGTGTCATATGTATGGACACTCGAGTTTCATAATCGACAAAATAAAAAAATGTCGATTATGAAACTTCTTTGACAAAATGTGTTATTTTCTGATCAGTCACATCATGAAATCCTAATTCATAGACTGCTTGGAATGTTTATGTTTACACTTTTATTCTTTAAGACAGTGGTCCCCAACCACCGGTCCGGGGACCGGTTCCGGTCTATGACGCATTTGCTACCGGGACGCTCGGAATCATTTTCTCCGACTTAACTTGCCTGTCCCTCTAAACACACCAATGACTTGTAATTAGATGTATATTACAACTCCTGATAGGAAGTCGCCATTTGTTATAGTACAACAATGCACATTAATGAACATATACAATGTTAATATTGTAACCAAAGTGTTATGTACAGTGTGTGGGGTGTGTATGCTACCACAAGTGAATGAGTGCGGAGGATGTGTAGAATTAACAATGGAAGTTTTACCAGGGGTTGTTGTCGGTGCGTGTTGTGTGAATCTTTCGTCGAATCCAAGGGGCAAGACAAAGAGGTAGGCAGCAGGGAGGCGAGCAGTCGGGGGTTAGAGAGAGGCACAAATGTCCGAGTCCAAGCTGGGGTCGAGGGTCGAGGGAGGCAAGCAGAGATCCGGGTGGAGGTCGTGAGGCAAGGCACGATCACAGGCAACAGGAAAGACACTGTGGAAGACACAAGGGACATCAAACACGGGAACCAGGAAAAGCACAAAGAATGCGAGCAAGGAACGAGGTATGGGGTGCCAGACGTGATCCTTACTGTGAAAGATTGGCTACGTTCTGGCAAAGGTCTCCTGGGTCCGCTGGCTTTTATGCCGCTCCTTCTTGTCAGGTTTAGGTGTGCTGATTTGCAATTGCCTGCATCTTTGTCGCTGCGTGGGCGTGCTGCGCCCAGTGAGAGCAGGGGCGTGTCTGGGCACGCAGCCAGAGGACGAACTGGGAAACTCAGCTGCTGGAGAAAAGCGGGTTCGAGTCAAAAAGGTTGATTTCCATCTGCAGGGTCATTGTACATAGCATGGGTTCTTAATCTTTTTGACCTCAGAACCCAACTTTTCCACGACAATATTAACACTTAATTAGTCATTTTACTCTTGATTTTGATCATATTCAAAAAAATTCTATATCTACCCTACATACAGTTTAATACCTAGTAAAATGATACAAAAGCATGTGTTGATCACAAAGATTATATTATTAATTTAACAAATCATCCTTATGCTTGGGTCAGGCTAATTAGAAAAAATAAATGAACACACAATATGTATTATGTTGTGCTGAAATAAATTAGCAATAAATATGTTTCTTAACTAATCTGTCAATAGAATTTCAAGTGCAAATGAAAATACAGCTGCACCACTTTAGTCATATTTTTTGCGCTGAATAAGTTTCTCTATGACATTATCGGAAGACTTCTTCTTTTTGTTTTATATTGTCATTTCTGCCACAAGTGGTGGTAAAGTGTATTACAACTAATTACCGTTGCGGCCTATACGAACCACAGCCGAAAAACTGATTGATTGATTGAGAAGTTTATTGACATCTTAAAGAATTGAATCCATGTAATGCTTTAAAAAGGATAATGGATGGCACAAAAAGCCAAAAGTGTCAGGCTTTCCCCTGACAGTTTGTCAATGTTTTAGTTTTTTCCTCTGCATTTGTCTGTTTCCTCTGTGTTTAGTATCTCTTGTCTTTAGTTCCTGTCTAGTGCTCTTATTTTGTCAGCTTCCTGCCTTGTTCCCTGAGTGCTGTGTTCCTCCTCAGTTGCGGCTGATTGGTACCTGGCCACACCTGTTGCCATTCAGCCCGCTCCTATTTGTACTTGCTTTGTCTTGTGTCAGTTGCTGGATCATTGTATTCTATTGAAATTGGGGCGGTATAGCTCGGTTGGTAGAGTGGTTTGTGCCAGCAACTTGAGGGTTGCAGGTTTGATTCCCGCTTCCGCCATCCTAGTCACTGCCGTTGTGTCCTTGACCAAGACACTTTACCCACCTGCTCCCAGTGCCACCCACACTGGTTTAAATGTAACATAGATATTGGGTTTCACTATGTAAAGCGCTTTGAGTCACTAGAGAAAAGCGCTATATAAATATAATTCACTTCACTTATTGTCATTTGTATTGTTTTTGCCACATGTCGCTCTTGTCGTGCTACCTGTTGTGTTGTTTTGTTACAGCTACTACCTGTCGTGCTACATTTTGTCCTGGTCGTCGTAGAGGTAAGCTGTTTCTGTTAGCATTAGCTATTTCTTGTTTTTCTGTTTGTTATCCTCTAGCTTCCATGCTAAAGCTCCCAGTGCTAGCTCTCTTAGATTGTTATTCTGCCCACGTGCGTGCTTTTTGTTTGTTCTTGTGTAGTTTTAATTAAATCAGGTTTTCCCATTCAATGCCTGCCTCCTTCTCTGCATCTTGGGGTTCGACACCAAATAACTGTGACAAAAAGGCTTGTTTCCAAAACAAATATATTACGTTCTAGGGGGCACTAACGGCCCATCATAGGGCCCCGGCTCTATGGTTAAGAAACACTGGTATATAGCGATGAGGTTTATAGCTGATGAAGCACTGACGTAATCAGAATCAGATTTACAAATATACAGTATGCGCTCTGCGCAAATTATTTGCCATTTGATTGGCAGCAGTTATGTTTCATTTCTACATTCTTTACACATACAGACTGTCGCCCACAAAATGTGCATTTCATTAAAAACGAAACAAAAATAATGTTATCGCCGTCTTACCTTATAAATGAAGGCCATGCGCCGGTCATTCTGGATAAAAATGGCCTTAACTTTCTGATAAAAGTCCTCCTTCACTTCTTACAGTTTTAAAAGTCTTGTAAGAGTTCAACATACTGTAGTTGCCGCGATCAGCAGAGCTCATACTCTTATCATTTCCAGTAAATGCGAGCTGCTGTTTGGCGAGGAACGGGTCGCATTGATGACAAATTTTAAAATCTCTCGGTTCTCTTTTACCTTAGCATTGTGGACACTGATGTTGTCGCCGCTGTTCATCCAAAGCCAAGTCTATCCTGGTCATCCCAAACGTTTTTAGCGCAATCTATCTTTGTATATGAGCGGCTCATGTTTTGTGAAGCTTTTTTGCAAATTCTTTGGGTCACAAAATCCCATTTGAGTCCACACAGTTCCACAGGTTGAAAAAAGAAGGCAAGGAAAGCAGAAAAGGCGGTTTCTTGCAGAACATCCACAAAGCCTTTTCATGTATACCACTCCGTTTGGAAAGAGCGAGTAACTTTCCGTCTTGCTGATTGAAACAAAGCATTCAGCTCCGGCGTTGGTCTTCCTTTAGTAATTATTTCCTGCTTCGCTTGAAAGTCCACTTTAGAAAACTGTTTAAGTGCGGAAATGTAGTAATCCATGTTGAAAGTCGGGGTGCACGAGACGGAAAAAATAAGTCACTGCGGCACTTACCCGCTGAGGCCACCGTATGTCTGGGATCATGAGGGCCCCGCTCCTATCGTGAGGCACGAGAACTGTTTGCTTCACCTCAGACTTTTTTCTCTGCCGTTTTGATGGCTCAACCAATACGCAAAACATGTTACTCGCTGCGGCACTTGACTCGCTTACGCCACTGTATGTCTCTGATCATGAGCGCTCCTATCGTGAGACACGAGAACTGTTTGCCTCACCTCAGTCTTTTTTCTCTGCCGTTTTGAACGCTCAGCAACAAACCAGACAAGAACGCGCTCTGGCTGCATGGCAGACAGAGAAGTTTACGAGGGATTGCGAAAATTCAGCGATTTTAAAGAAAAAATAATCCAAATTAGTGAACCTAAATAAAAATTAAAAACTAACAATTACAATTATTTCAACATTATATATTTTATTTCTTTGCATGATCACAGGTGAGGCACTGCCTCCCCTGCCTTCCCTGACCTCACGTCACTGGTATATGTCATCAACGTGCCGGGGACCATATCTTCACAAAGAAAAACGCCTAGGGCTCCAAATACTTTAGCGTTATGGTGAGTTGATTTTTCATGCTCATTTTTTTTGCTGTTTTTTTCTCCCAAACATAAAAAACCTGGTCCGTGGAAATCATGCATACATTAAACCGGTCCCTTGTAGAAAAATTTTGGGGACCCCTGCTTTAAAATAAATAGTTGTAGCTAATACATTCTAACAATGCTGATAAAAATGCTTTTAGCATCTTTGATCAACTGAAGTGTTGTATGTACTAAAACACGTGCAAAACATTGCGTCTTTGTCGTGAGCAGAGTAAAGAGCGCAATCCATTTAGCGTATGTGGTGGCATTATAAAACACATATATATCATTTAAAATGACACATATATACATCGATTACAGCGCATGATGGGCAATATGCAAAACACTCTATCCACACATCTGCCGCTTGATATTTTTGGTTCATTACAAAACTTTACGGAGGTCGTCAGCGAAGTAAACGAGGTGGAAGTCGAACTTTGACATACTCTTAATGTTCAATGTTTTATTGTGTATACTTCGTACTGCATTGTCGTCAAGTTACTTCTTTACTTTACTGTATCATGGACCACAATGTAGAAAGAAAGGAATTGAAAGGAAAGAGGGAGAAAGATAGATGGATACTACTTTATTGATTCTTTCGGGAGAGTTCCTTCGGGAAAATTAAAAAGGGAAAAGAGGAAGAGGAGGGGTTAAGAAAAAAAAGGAAAAAAGTTTACGCGAAATTGTGGTTTTGAAATATTTATGCAGTATATATATATATATATATATATATATATATATATGTATGTATATATATATATATACATATATATATATATATATATATATATATATATATATATATATATATATATCTTTATACACACATATCTACACCTACTGGATAAATATTTCAAAACCACAATTTCGCATAAACTTTTTTCCTTTTTTTTCTTAACCCCTCCTCTTCCTCTCTTCCCTTTTTAATTTTCCCGAAGGAACTCTCCCGAAAGAATCAACAAAGTAGTATCCATCTACCTATATATATATATATATATATATATATATATATATATATATATATATATATATATATATATATATATATATATATATATATATATATATATATATAAAATAAAGTAGTATCCATCTACCTCTATATATATATATATATATATATATATATATATATACAGCTCCGTCCATCAGTGGGTGAATGTGGAAGTAGTGTCAAAGCGCTTTAAGTACCTTGAAGGTATACAAGTACAACCCATTTACCATTTATACACACTATATTGCCAAAAGAATTTGGTCACCTGCCTCTACTCACATATGAACTTGAAGTGACATTCCATTCCTAACCCATAGGGTTCCATATGCTGTCGGTCCACCTTTTGCAGCTATTACATCTTCAACTCTTCTGGGAAGGCTGTCCACAAGGTTGCCGAGTGTGTTAATAGGAATTGTTGACCATTCTTCAAAAAGCGCATTGGTGAGATCACACACTGATGTTGGTCAGGAAGGCCTGGCTCTCAGTCTCCGTTGTAACTCATCCCAAAGGTGTTCTATCGGGTTCAGGTCAGGACTCTGTGCAGGCCAGTCAAGTTCATCCACAGCAGACTCCGTCATCTATGTCTTTATGGACCTTGCTTTGTGCACTGGTGCACAGTCATGTTGGAAGAGGAAGGGGCCCGCTCTAAACTTGAGTTTTTACACCTGTGGCCGGGCCAAGAGATTAGGACACCTGATTCAGATTTTTGACTTTTGGCAATGAATTATATTTAGATATGTTACACTGCAACTGATTTAATCTTAATGTTTTGGACACCATGCCATGTTGTTTTTTAATGTTCACTTAATAATGTTCACTTTTAAAAAAAATCATTCAGAGCATGTATTTATAAGCCTAACAGTACATGTGAGCAAGCACAATGATTTTGACAGGCACTCTAAAGTCCTTTCTTGTGTTTCTTTATCTCAAGATCTATTTTTTGTTTTGTTTTTGTTGTTTTCTTTTCTTTTCTCTATTTGACATGTACAAAGTGAATGTGGAAAGGGTAGGCATAATAAGCTTTTAGCTTCAGCCAAAACTTTTTGTTCCGGACATGTAAACCAATACTTTTATTTATTTATCTGCTATACACTTTAAGTGTACTTTTTACATGAACTGATGACCAAATAAAAAATAAAATAACATGACAAATACATAAATAAATAAAAAATATGGGGGCAGGGATTGTTAAAGTTGAAGGAGTGAAGTTATGTGTTATAGCTTGCTTTAATCAATGCAAACTGAAGGGTCATTTTTGTACAAATGACTGTTGTTACGTCACAATCAACGTTCTGCTGTGTGGCGAAAAAAGCATCGTAATGTGTGTATTTTTGTGTAAGTGTGTGTGCGTATGGGAGTGTGTGTGCGTGCGCATCCTCATAACAGCGTTTCCGTGATTACCCTCAACAATATGGCTTTACGGCAATTTGAACGGTATTTTTTCATGTTATGCAAACATCCCTCTTTAAAAATGTCTGAAATTAATATGCAGATTTAAAGCATTGCAATCACAGAATATGTGTAATAATGCTGTGTAGACGTACTTCAGAAATGTATGAATATATACAGTATATATATATATATATATATATATATATATATATATATATATATATATATATATATTGTATACAGATTGTGTGGATGTGTGTGTATACGTATATAGTTATATCAGGGCTGTCAAAAGCAAAGCGATATCGTTTTAACTATGAATATCAATAACGGCACTAGTAATATTTTTATCTGGCGATTAATCCAAACACTTCCTTTTCGAATGTGTTCAGATTACAGTTAAGGTGCAGTGATAACATAATATTTAAATTGCTACTGTGACTGCTTTAATAATTAAGATGACATAAAAGCTCAATAGAAATGAAAGACGGTCGACAGTAAGTTGAAAGGAGACTTTTTTTTGTTGCAAACAGTTGATCTGATATTACAACATGTCAAGACACTTTCTCAAAACACTTACAAACTTTTCTGGCTTCAAAATAAAAGCGCTACGCTATACATCCGGTTAAACTACATTCCAGGTTTCCCCTTAATGTATTTATTTTATTTTTTTAATAACTTGTTTTTTTTTAAAAACACTGTCATAATTTTTAGTACTAATAACAATAGCTATAATAAATGAAACATGAAATTTTCACTTGATGGTATCAAAATTTGCCTGGTGCCTCAAACCACAATTTTAGAAGCTATTGTTGATTGTAGTAAGATGGTGATATCTTACTGCAAGTATTTTGGTTATGGTGTTGCTTTACATTGTTTACTGTGTGTGTGTGTGTGTGTGTGTGTGTGTGTGTGTGTGTGTGTGTGTGTGTGTGTGTGTGTGTGTGTGTGTGTGTGTGTGTGTGTGTGTGTGCAGATAAATAAATACAATTACAAAAATGATCAAAGTGTTATGATCCGCTGCCCGGTTCATTTTCTGTTTAAGGTTTGTGAGTCACTTGTGTTTTCTGTTGGTTTTGGACTCATTCAGTTCCTGTTTGTGCATCTGAGTTGGTTACCATACAGCAGCTACTTATTATTTTTGCCTGCCACTTCTGTTCTGGACGCGCACGTGTTTGCAATCACTGACATTATTTAAGCTTGCCTTTTCCAGTCAGTCAGCTTCTTTATTTGCGTCACACGACTGTCCCGTACGTGTTTACTTGTCCCTTAGCCCCCTGCTAGTTATCATCATAGCCTGTGCTAATTGTAGCCTTAGCTTCCGGTGTGCTCAGCACTTTATCCTGTCTGTTTGTTTTCTGTTTTATAACTGTTCTGTGTTATTTTATTATTAAATTAGGTCCTGACCTGCAATCTTGTCCGGATTCGTCCTTTGCATCCTGGCAGAACAAAATCCCGCATCACCTTGCGACCTGGTCGTGACACAAAGACAGACAAATAATTCTCCAGTCCCGCCTTTACTAAGCAACAACGTTTTTCGTGTTTACGGTTATGGTTTTTTTTAACAACTCCTGCTAGAATTTTACACATACAGAATGTCAGTTACACACATGTCAGTGTCCTAAAGATGTGTGCCCAATTTCACGGCGATTCAGCTATGTTTTGTGGCGAAGCCTGAGAAATGTCAAGTAAATCCAACACATGCGGTGAGTTTAACAGCACCACCATGTGGTGAGTTTGCCAGTAGAACAATAGCACAGTAAGTGTGCACACTTTGACACACTTACTATTCAGGAGCAGAAGCTTACACCAGTGGTTCTCAACCTTTTTTCAGTGATGTACCCCATGTGAACATTTTTTCAATCAGAGCAAAGCAGTTTTGGTTGAAAAAAAGAGATAAAGAAGTAAAATACAGCACTATGTCATCAGTTTCTGATTTATTAAATTGTATAACAGTGCAAAATATCGCTCATTTGTAGTGGTCTTTCTTGAACTATTTGGAGAAAAAGATATAAAAATAAATAAAAACTTGATCAAAAATAAACATGTGATACAATTATAAATATTTCTACACATAGAAGTAATCATTAACTTAAAGTGCCCTCTTTGAGGATTGTAACAGAGATCCATCTGGATTCATGAACTTAATTCTAAACATTTCTTCACAAAAAAATAAATCTTTAAAATCAATATTTATGGAACATGTCCACAAAAAAGTCGAGCTGTCAACACTAAATATTGCATTGTTGTATTTTTTTTTCACAGTTTATGATCTTACACTCATATTTTGTTGAAGTATTATCCAATAAATATATTTATAAAGGATTTTTGAATTGTTGCTATTTTTCCATCCATCCATTCATTTTCTACCGCTTACTCCCTTTTTTCAATAAATATATTTTTAAAGGATTTTTGAATTGTTGCTATTTTTTAGAATATTTTTTAAAAAACCTCAAGTTTTACCTTCAAGTACCCGCATTTTAGAACCACTGGCTTACACCAACAAATGTAGTCTTTAAATCAGCACAACTTAATGAGCGTAATGTTTTAACGCCATCAAAAAGAGACCGTCGAAGAAAGCGAGGGAGGGGACGGAGACAAGCAAATGGCTTGTCTTCTTACTCCACTTTGCTATTACTCAGGGGGGCAAACTGGCGCCATGAAAGATGAGCTTCAGTTGATAGACTCGTGATTCGTTAACTTCAGAGGCACTCTCGGGGAATCCTGAGGCCACGCTCCCCTTGCCGACGCCCCGGGCAATTATTCTCTTTTTGAAATACAACATGCACACCAGTGTGTGTGTGCGTGTGTGTGTGTGTGTGTGTGTGCGTGTGTGTGTGTGTGTGTGTGTGTGTGTGTGTGTGTGTGTGTGTGTGTGTGTGTGTGTGTGTGTGTGTGTGTGTGTGTGTGTGTGTGTGTGTTATGAATGCAGGTCGGTGCGGGATCTGCATGCATATCCCCCAACTTATCTTAAAAGAGGCCAAATCCGCCAGCGCCCCGTATCACCGGCAGTCAAATCCGCTAACATCTAAAAGCTCTGCTACCTAGTGGTGGCTCGCTCCGTCGATGAGACCCCCGGAAAGAAAAAAAAGCGTGAGCTGACAAAGAACATACCTTCAATTAGCCAAACCATTAACATTTTAGAGGAAGTCAGTGTTTGGATCCCTTGGGCTTCCCGTCACTAGCCCACTGACTGCTGTCCTTTTCAAATTCAAATACACAACTTTAAAGGTACGCCACATCTAATCCGAAAAAATTGTCTTTTAGATGGAGTGAATGCTTGGAGGTGTAAATGGCAGCCGATGGAAGAAGGAGAAGAGGGGTTCAACAATCAGCACCACCCCTCGTGAGTACGAACACGTGCATCTCCCAGCAAGCTTGTATTGTCTTTTCTCATTTAGCAGGCGATTAGTCAATCAAATGAGCTCGCTTGCATTTAAGTGAGGGTCTCTCTGAGGGGTTGTGTCATTGTGCTGTTTTCTCCACAAAACACTATTGATTTATTACATTTTTGCGGAGTCCAGCTGCGGACTTCTCACGGCAGACAGGACAGGGAGGGGTATGACATGACCTAAGCCAGAGGTCCCCAAACTTTTTTCAAAAGTGAGTGTCGGTGATTTAACTGCTAGCCCGGTATGGCCACGGCGCAACACTTGCAGCTTCAGTAAATTTCAACTTGTGATTGGATACTCACTTTAGAATGACAAGTGAGTATGCAATCACTGTCTCGTTAATATCAGGTACCTAGATAGGCTACTGTCAACAACTTGTGATCTGATTGACTATCACAATTATCTATCAATGTATGTGCCCGTTCGCTTACAGTGCACAGACGCCCGCATTGTTGATTCCGAAGGTCCCGGGCAGATTTGGTATAGCATAGCAACATAAGCGAGCTGAATTCTGATTGGATAAAAACTCTAACTTAAAAACAACAGCACTGGAAGGAGCATAATATGACTTGAAGAGAATATGGATACTTTTACAGTAGATATTTAGGAAAAGTAAATTAACAAATCATTTTATCTTTAATTGTGTGGATTTTCTAAAGCATTCACATATATGGTCTTCCACACCAAAATTAATCTATTTATTTTTATTCCTCCACTTATTCTTCTCCAGATTTTGGGGCTCTCTGCCTTTCACATTTTTCATCTGATTCAAATCTGTTCAAACTTCAAACTGTTCAGCCTGTATGGGAATTGAATTGCTTTCCCTGGATAAATTCCAAAAATTCCCAGATTTCCCAGAATTCCAGGTCTTCCAGGACATCGTTCCCATTCAAAATGAATTGGCCATTTTTTAAACTTCCACCGTTTAGACTTATGGATGTGAGGACTCTTCTTCGGCATGGTAATGCCGGTGTTGTTTTCCCGTGGATGCGTCGAAGCAGAACACAGCATAGGTAAGATAAAGGTATTTATTTAATAATAAAAAGGCTAGGAACAAAAACACTGGTGTGAAGAGAAAAGGTAAACAAAAGACGCTAGCGTGAAAGCTAGTATAAACACAAGGAAAACTAAAACTTGGTACGAGGACACAAAAGAGTAAACAAAAACACTCAGCATGAACGCTGGAATATAAAGTGGCTTAGCGTAAGAGCTAGCGAGAAAATACATACGAATGAAAAATGAGAGTCGTCACTGTAGCACGTAGGCAAATTAGGATCCGAGGAAGACTGAACAGAAAAGGCTGGCTTATAAAGGAGGGTGATGAGCTGAAGCAGGTGTGCGGTACGAGTGTAGCAGGTGAACTAATGAGAAACCATAGTGATGGACAAAACAGGAAATAAATGGGTCAGACTGAGAATGAAACAAAGATGGAAAAAACAAACGTGAATATCTGAGCAGCAGATCGCAACAATGGACTTAGACTTCCTTTTATTGTCATTAAATTTTTGAACTTTTAAGTACAGATAAGAACGAAATGTTGGTGCATTAGCTTGTTGTTTGTTGTAATAGGGTACAGATATAAATAAATATGTATTAAATTTCCACATTTTTCAACTGATTCAAACCATTCCACCTTCAACACATTACACTGTTTTGGAAATTCAAACTATTTTTTTCCAAGATAAGACAAATTGCAGCATTTTCCAGAATTCCTGGTTTTCCAAAGCCCTATTTCCACCCCTTATTCTGGCGACTACTCCTCCCACATTTTTCAACCCACATCAACCGTCAAAACATTCCTCATAATCAGGACAAAAAAACGTAAGTTTTTTTTTAACTTGAAAAATTCCGGGTTTTCCCGAAATTCCAGGAATTCTGTAATACCAGTTCTCAATTCTACAAGACTTCAACATTTCTCCACCGATTTGAACAATTCCAACACCAACCATTTAACCCACTCAGACCATTCAAGTTTTTTTTTACCATTTTTAAAATCATTCCTGCTTTTCCCAAAATTACCAAATTTTTGGGAAACTCCCATTGAAATCAATGGGACATTCTTTTAAGTTCCACAACCCCCACATTTTTCATCTGATTCAAACTGTTACAACTTCAAAGTATTCAGCCCGTTTGGGAATTGTGTGCTGTGCTTCAACAATTTAAAAAAAAATTACAGAATTTCAGTTCAACTGCAGCATTGGAGCATTCATACGCAATTCCTTCAGGAATTGCCTAATCAAGTTATGATCATGATTTCTGGTTATGTTAGGCCAGCAGGCACACCACTGGAAGATAGGTATTTATCCATGCAAAATGTTGACCAAAGAACCATCTTTACCAAAATGAAGTGTTTTAAAAGCGGAAAAATAATCATGATATGACCCCTCTAAAGGGGACTAGTTGTAGTCCTTGTGTGTATGACATTGTCATTGACTGAATGTTTTCAGCCGTTTGTGTGGATCAGGGGTGTCCAAAGTGTGGCCCGGTGGCCATTTGCTGCCTGCAGCTAATTATTTACCGGCCTGCCACACATTCTGTAAATGCTCTTGCAAAAATGAAAATAATATTAAAAAAGTAGAATGAGGTAAAATTTACCTAAAAAAAGTTGCAATGTTGACACAAAGCTTGTAATGCTGGTGTCATGTCTGTGATCATGTTTTGGTTTAAGTCATGTTCTGTTTGGTTTTTGGACACTCAGTTCCTGCTTTTTCACTCTCTTGTTTTGTCACCAAAGCAACCATTAGTTTCACCTGTTTCACATTTGGAGTCTCACACCTGTTTTCACTAATTATGTCACTATTATTAAAACTGAAAGTCAGCCTGGCGACTATACCTCTGATACTGTTCAATGTTATCCTTTTCCATGCCACTTAAGTTTTGTTTTTTCATGTCACAGTTATCGAGTTTTGTTTCGTGTTCATAGTTTCCGCCTTTGTGCAAGTTTTTGTTTCATTAGCCACGTTTTTGTACTTCCGCATTGTGCGCGCGTTTTGTTGCATTTTTTTATTGTAATTAATAAATATGTCCTTACCTTCATGCCTTGCCAGCTCCAACTTTCCTTTGCATTCCGGGAAAACAAACCGCCAACTCCACGTTTTGACAGCTGGCTGTCTATCTTTATTTATCTTTTTTTGCCATTGCTAAAAAAAACAAAAAAACAATGTTATAATGCAATATTGACCTATTCAAGGCTCCAATTACTTCAAATATTTCACATTAAAATGTTTTATGTGGAAAAAAAATATTGCATATATGTGTGGTTGCCATATAAAAAAATCAAAGATTCCTTTGACAAAAAAGCATAGAGAAATAAAATAATAGTTCAAAAGTTAAAATAGACAGATACATCTGAAATTGATCTTGTAATTTAAGTCTTGAAAGTAAAACAATTAATAATAATAAAAATGTATCACTTTATGATTGGAGGACCTTTAGGATCCCAAAGATATTTAGTGGGATTTTATTTATCTTTTCACTGTGATTAATCAAAAATAATAAATAAAATCAATGTTGTCATGCATTATTGATCTTTTCAGGGCTCTTATTACCTCACAATTGTCCAAGTACTGCACATTTCAGTTTTACTATAAAAAACAAAGTTATATTTGACAGAAAAGGTGCAAGGCTTTTTTTTTTTTTTACTTTATATAATCATGAAGTTGATATAAAAATGTATTGTAAGCATTAAATACATCTAAAATAATAATAATTTGACTTGTTTTTAACATTTATGGGCTCCAGGAGCCCTAAAAGTAAAAAGTAAATATATATACTTATGTTATGGTTTGAAAATAAAAAAATATCAAAATGGCCCAACCATGCTTTAATTTTTCCATGTGTGGCCCTCAGTGGAAAAATTTGGACACCCCCGGTGTAGATCAACAAGGTTGTTGTCCACTAACATACGCTTAGATGTGTTCATGTAACTGCTTTCGTCTGTAAATATAATGGTATTACTGGCTGTCAGTTCCTATTACGGCAGGATCTCACATGAGTAAATATGTATGCTTTCATTATACGATATGCGGTACAACAAAGGCACTGAATTGAGACGTTGACTGACTTAAGGGGAAACGCTGTCTGAAATGCTGAAATTATGTATTGATTTCCCGCTGTCTTTCGCCCCAATGCATCCGTGTAATTGCCTCTTTGCCACTGCGGCCCGACCGTGGAGGCATCACGGCCTCTTGGAGAGTTTCCCTTTAAAAAAAACAATACATTTAAAAAAAAAAAAAACAGCTCCAGTCCAGCGAATGACTTCTGTTGCATGGAAGGTTTTTCTTCCGTCGTCAGCAGACACACTGCTGAGCCTTAACTTTTTTTTTTCTTTTTCAGGGGTTTGTCCTTCTGTCGGGTCCCACTTTGGTGCACAGGATATTTCGGGAACGTCTGCAGGGGATTTCATCACATCTGGCACAAATGTCCACTTGGACTGGAGGAGGATGAGCTGACTTGCGGTCAAAGGTCAAGGTTGGTGTGATGATGCAACATTTATTTTTTATTTGGACTGTGGCTAAAATGAATGTGAATAAGGAAATAAAACAAACAAAAATGGTTTACTGTGATACGTCTATTACTTTGCTAAGGCTCATCAAAAGTAATAAAGGTCCTCTATAATGCCCATTGCACATTTTATAATGCTTAAACAGTAATATGTGTCCCTAGTAGTGTTGTCCCGATACCAATATTTTGATACTAGTATTTTACTTACCTTATCCATCCATCCATCTTCTTCCGGTTATCCAAGGTCGGGTCGCGGCGGCAGCAGCCTAAGCAGGGAAGCCCAGACGTTCCTCTCCCCAGCCACTTCGTCCAGCTCTTCCCGGGGAATCCCGGGGAGTTCCCAGGCCAGCCGGAAGACATAGTCTTCCCAACGTGTCCTGGGTCTTCCCCGTGGCCTCCTACCAGTCGGACGTTCTTGAAACTCCTCCGTAGGGAGGCATTCAGGTGGCATCCTGACCAGATGCCCGAACCACCTCATCTGGCTCCTCTCGATGTGGAGGAGCAGCGGCTTGACTTTGAGTTCCTCCCAGATGGCAGAGCTTCTCACCCTATCTCTAAGTGAGAGCCGCGCCATCCGGCGGAGGAAAGTCATTTCGGCCGCTTGTACCCGTGATCTTGTCTTTTCAGTCGTAACCCAAAGCTCATGACCTTAGGTGAGGATGGGAACGTGGATCGACCGGTAAATATAGAGCTTTGCCCTCCGGCTCAGCTCCTTCTTCACCACAACGGATCGATACAGCGTCTGCATTACTGAAAATGCCGCACCGATCCGCCTGTCGATCTCACGATCCACTCTTCCCCCACTTGTGAACAAGACTCCGAGCTACTTGAACTGCTCCACTGCATTTACTTTATTTACTTTAATTTATATCAATTCATTATTTAAATTGCTGTTGTTGAATGTCATAAAATCCCATGAAAATAAAAAAGCCAATTTTTATTTTTATTTAATTTTTTTTCAAGGATTTGCATGTTTTCAATCTATTAAGTTTCGGTTTAGGCAACATTCAATACATGGCATCTATTACGTTAGAGCAGTGCAGAGTTACAGACTACTGCCTGCAACATGTTTTTAAAAAAAGCTGGCACAAGTGACAAAAAAGACTGAAAAAGCTGAGGAATGCTCCTAAAACACTTATTTGGAAAATCCCACAGTGAACAGGCTAATTGGGAACAGGTGGGTGCCATGAATGGGTATAAAAGCAGTTTCCATTAAATGCTCAGTCATTCACAAACAAGAATGGGTCAAGGGTCACCACTTTGTGAACAAATGCGTGAGCAAATTATCCAACAGTTTAAGAACAACATTTCTCAACTAGCTATTGCAAGGAATTTAGGGATTTCACCGTCTACGGTCCGTAATATCATCAAAAGGTTCAGAGAATCTGGAGATTCGTCAGGCGGTCCTGATTTAAAAAGCGACATCAGTGTGTAAAGGATATCACTAAATGGGCTCAGGAACACTTCAGAAAACCACTGTCAGCAACTACAGTTGGTCGCTACATCTGTAAGTGCAAGTTAAAACTCTACTGTCCAAAGCGAAAGCCATTTATCAACAACACCCAGAAATGCCGCAAGCTTCGCTGGGCCAGAGCTCATTTAAGATGGACTAATACACAGTGGGAAAATTTTTTGGGGGAAACTGAGGACGTCCACAAAAGTCAAAAGCCAGCATCTGTGATGGTATGGGGGTATATTAGTGCCCAAGGCATGGGTAACTTACACATCTGTGAAGGCACTATTAATGCTGAAAGGTGCATATTGGTTTTGGAGCAACATATGTTGCCATCCCAGCAACGTTATCTGCTTATTTCTGCCTTTTTTTTTTGTTTTGTTTTGTTTTGTTTTTACAAAGATTTGCATGTTTTCAATCTATTAAGTTTCAGTGTAGGCAACATTTAATATATGGCATCTATTACGTTAGAGCAGTGTATATGTAAAAATTGGCTAAAGCATTAAAGTTGCAGACCCAGGGCTTAGTACAAACGCTTTGAAACTGTCTAAATTCTAGCATTGAAGGAAGCTTTTGGACATACCTCCAGTATACTAGTTTTTTTAACTTTTTAAATGTAGCTGAAAAACAGTAGAAAATGGGACCTTTTTGAAGTGCACCATGGCAAACTACTGTATAAGTGATTGTGTTGGCCTGAGTGAGTGAGGTGGTCTCCTCATGCTGCTTTTAAACTCTCTCAGGATGCTCGGCCTGTCCCCACAAAATAGACGACAATGAATCCTCCTCATGAAATGTCTTTTATTTAGGACAATGAGTCTTATGGGCTTTCCTAGATTCCCTTTTCAGGTTAAAGAATAGTTCGACTACCTCTCAACCTGACACAATGGTGGAATCATCTAGCGTGTCCAACACGCCACACCAAAAGTGGTTAAAAAGGATTGGTATTCCTCTGCTGTGTCATTGTGTGACTCTAAATTGCTCCTGCGGAATCCAATAGTCTTTTCTTTGCTTTGCTAATTATTAATTACCCATCTCCATGCATATGTGTTTATTCCTAATTGCATTTGATGGATGACTGGCAGCTCTGACACCTCATTAGAGCGGATTAATTGAACGACACAATATTTATGTCTCGCGCAATGACCAGTTATCCCGCCATCCATCAGCGGGATGATCTCGCTGATTGAAAACCACTGGTCCGTGTAATCCTAATTATTTGGAATTAGAAAGGAATTTATGGCTTCTCCTGGCGTTTTCTGTGATGACGGCAAATTGGAAACATTAAATGCATAACGAGGGAGAAAATGAGGGGAAGACACAATCATGGAATTAATGTGGGTGAATGTCGGAGAGAGGGGAATTGTAGGGGGGCTTCGGGGGGGGGGGGGGGGGGTATTAAACAAACCAGGTGCGTGCTTCAAAGACATGCTTTTTTTTTCATTTGACAGCCCAATGCCATTAAAGCCGTGCAATTTTAGGGAAATAAGTATGTTAATCAATAAACTCATTCATTGAGCGATTGTGATGAGTTAATTCTTGATCTCTGAAAGCTTGGAGTCAACCAGTAGGAACACCGTTGATTCAGTTCAGGTGCAAATAGTTCTGCATAAGTTGACATCCGCACAATAATTTGCATGGACACAGGAGTTCAGAACATCCAAGGTTTGTAGAAAATAATATTTTCTAAGAGTTACAAGGAATCCATGAATGGATTGTCAGTTTTCCAAATGGTCAATGAAGGAAAATAGCCATCACCACTTTAAAATTTCACATTCTGCGTTCAAGCAGCCTTTGTGAACTATATCTGTGTGTCACATTCAAACAGTGTTGTCACTTCAATCAATCAATGTTTATTTATACAGCCCTAAATCACAAGTGTCTCAAAGAGCTGCACAAGCCACCACGACATCCTCGGTTCATATCCCACATAAGGGCAGGGAAAAACTCACAACCCAGTGGGAGTTGGAGAGGACCGCAGATGTGGGTGACCCCCTCTAGGGAAGACCGGATGCAATGGACGTCGAGTGGGTCTAGCATAATATTGTGAAAGTCCAGTCCATAGTGGATTTAACATAAGAGTGAGACGCCAGTCCATAGTGGGGCCAGCAGGAGACCATCCCGAGCGGAGACAGGTCAGCAGCAGAGATGTCCCCAACCGATGCATAGGCGATAGAGATGCGCGGTTTGCGGTCTCATCCGCGGAGTCCGCGGATAAACCGTGGGTCGGGCGGGTGACATGACGAAAAAATAGATTTTAATTAGATTCGGGCGGGTGGCGGTTGAATCATTCGGAAATATTTGATTACATGGTCCAAGAATCGGTATCCTTTACCATTCAAAGAGCCATTTAGGACTCGTGTCACGAAGCAAAAGAGACAATAGTAAACGCAATAATTCTCTAGAATGACTGCCAGCAATCACCCAGTAATAAGTATTAGGGCGTGCTATGAAGCCATTGGCTTTGTCGTCTGCTACAACATGTACGATCTGCTTGACAGTCCAGCAACATGTTGTGTGTGGCTTCCACAGACACATGCACACAACTGGAAGGCATACTGGGTGACACAGAGTACACTAATGGTTGTGATATAAACCATTTTAACACTCTTAGTAATATGCGCCACGCTGTGAAGCCACACCAAACAAGAATGACAAACACATTTCGGGAGAACATCCTCCTAGTAACACAAGATAAACGCAACACAACAAATACCCAGAATCCTTTGCATCCATGACCGATCCTGAATATTTTATACACCGCTAGCATCAAACCCCGCCACACCCCCCGTGCGTCGGTAAGGTGGGTGAGGTTGTGGGCGCGAGGGTGTAAAATATATTCAGGAAGTGTCGCGGATGCAAAGGATTCTGGGTATTTGTTGTGTTGCGTTTATGTTGTGTTACTGTGAGGATGTTCTCCCGAAATATGTTTGTCATTCTTGTTTGGTGTGGCTTCACGGTGCGGCACATATTAAAGTGTTAAAGTTGTTTATATCACAACCATCAGTGTACTCTGTATCACCCAGTATGCCTTTCAATCTTGTATGTGATTGCGGAAGCTGCACACAACATGTTGCTGGACTAACATTCGGTTTGTACATGTTGTTGAAGGTGTCAAAGGCAAATGCTTCACAGCACGTCCTTATTCTTATCATCAGGATGAACACCATTGTATATTCACGAGAACGTTAGCGGTTCCCATTGTCTTTTTTACTCTGTGAAACAGGATTAAATAGCTCTTTGAGTCGTAAAGGTGGCCGACCTCTGATGCATTTCTTCGGGTGAGTGGCGGGCGGTTGCAGTTCTAAAATGTTGGTTCGGGTGGACGGCGGGTGGATGACGGCTTTGGTGATGCGGTTGCGGATGATATAATTGCCTATCCGCGCATCTCTAACAGGCGAACAATTTCCCTTCGAAGGAGGAGAATTGTTCTTTTTTTATCTTTATTAAACTTTGTTTTGTACGTGTGTGACACTTTAAAGTTAACTTTTGTGTTGTTAGGAATGATTTTACTGAAGTTAACTTCATTTTACAATTGCTGGTACATCAACATTACAGCGTTTGGCTCGAGATCTTTCTGGGTGGAGTTTGCATGTTCTCCCCATGAGTGCGTGGGTTCCCTCCGGGTACTCCGGCTTCCTCCCGCCTCCAAAGACATGCACCTGGGGATAGGTTGATTGGCAACACTAAAAAGAAATTGGCCCTAGTGTGTGAATTACAGTGTGAATGTTGTCCGTCTGTGTTGGCCCTGTGATGAGGTGGCAACTTGTCCAGAATGTACTCCGCCTTGCGCCCGATTGTAGCTGAGATAGGCACCAACAACCCCCGTGACCCTGAGAGGGACAAGCGGTAGAAAAATGGATGGATGGATAGATGGTATTTTTACTGTTGTTAACTTATTTTTACACTAATGAGGCACTTTAGTGTTGTTGTTTTTGATCTTTCAAGCGTGGTTAACTTGTTTAACATCTTTGACGTTACATTGTTGTTGTGACGGTCTCACGCTGTCGCGTGGGTTCCTAGGACCTCCAAGCACAGACATCTTCGAGCAGGTATAAACTTCTTCATTTTTCAATAAGGAAAACCTTTTGCGGGTTGGTTTTCAGCTCTGCCGCTCCCGCTGCTTGCTCTTCGGTTCCGCTTTTCTGCCGTCCGCGTCGTCTGCCTCTCGCTCTCGCCTGCGCTGCATGCACTGCTGCTTGTTCTGTCTCTCGTTCCTCTTGTTCATACTTGCAACCCTGACACCTCCGATTTCGAGAGGTGTGGGGTTGGGGGCGTGATCGGGAGTGGAGCGAAGGCGTGTTTGAGGGTGTGGTCAGGGGCGTGGTTGGGGCGGGGGCATGGTTAAGAGGGGAGGAGTATATTTACATTTACAATTCACCAACTAGAGTATTTCATATATATTTCATATATATATATATATATATATATACATATATTTATATATGTATATATATATATATATATATGTATATATATATATATATATGTATATATATATATATATATATATGTATGTATGTATGTATGAAATACTTGACTTTCAGTGAATTCTAACTATATATATTTATTTTATTATATATATGAATAAAATAAATAGTTGAATTTCAGACGGCACCTATCAAATACACAGTAATAAAAACACAGTTGTTCTACTAATTCTACTGTGCTTGCTGGTTACTAAAAACAACAACAACAACACTTACCTTTCACTATTTGAGTAACCTTCGTTCTGCCATTTGCGTACTGGCGAGAGTCACTTTCCTTCAGGTGCGCAACACCACGTAAATCGTTGGCCAATCAAAAAGCAACCCCATAACGCTATAGCCAACATTCACCAGGAGATGGCGACAGACAACATAAGATCACTCTATTACAGACGGCATCGCCATGGCTGCAACTTCCTCGTTCTTCTGCTTCGTCTCCTTGTGTGTGCAGTTTTTTATGAAAATCCATAGATGTTGTAACGTGACTGGGCAGGCAAGCTGTTTATATAGTGGGAAAGCGGACGTGAAAACACTCAAGTCCCCTCCAGCTCCGCTGAATTTTGGAATATTTTCAGGAGAAAGTTTCTTCCGCGATGTTTTCGGGAGAGGCGCTGAATTTTGGGAGTCTCCTGGAAAACCCGGAAGGGTTGGCAAGTATGCTGTTGTTCCTCCTGTTCCTCCCCACCCTCCTCTGCTGCTGCCCTTTTATACAGCGAGAGGAGATTAGTTAGTTGTGTCCTGGTGCGCGATCCGCGCACCTGATCTCGATTGCGGCGTCTCTCCCGCCGCGCCCTGCCTCGCCGCTCGCCTTCCACGCCTCCATCTTGGGCCGGGCTCCGGCGTCCCCTGCCTCGCCGTCGGACTGCCAGCCCCGCCTATCCACAGTTGTTTAATTTACTTGTGGTTTAAATTTTGTTTACACTTGTGGGGCACTTTGAAGTCAAACGGAAATGTTGTTCTTTTCAATATTTATAGGGTGATTAACATATTTTACACTTTTGAGTAGTGTTAAGAATTGTTTTAAGTTTTTTTAAGTTTTTCATTACTTTACCAAAAAAGTAATTTAATTATCAAAGGTATTACTAAAATTGTAATTAATTACTAGAGAAAGTAATGAATGCGTTACTTAAAAAAAAAAAATCAAATAAGTAGCATATGCAGTTGAGTGACGTTTCATGAGACCAGTGGGTGTCTGCATGTTTGTGGGTGTGTTTTTAAAAGGCGGTTCCTGTTGCCAAGCGACGGGTGGCGTCATCATGAGTGCGCTCGAAGCAGCTTTTTGGCTCAGCTGTGTTTGTTAGCTTAGCAGCTGCATTTTGCCAGCAGTGATGGCAGTTATGTGCCGTTTGGGGGGGGGGGTATATGTATAGCTAGAATTCACTGAAATTCAAGTATGTATATGTGACGTTCTTCCTGCCCGTATTCTTCAGGACCACTCGGAATCACCACTCTGGCTTGACACTGTTTTATTTTCTTTTTCCTTTTTTCACATACAATAATTCAGACCCCCGAGATGCTTTGCAGCCTGCACTCGCCAGTCTTTATGTCGAGACTCTTCGGGTCTCGCCTGGTCTTTTCAACCCCCTCTCACTGCCTCCGGCCCTCCTGATAAAGAGACAGGTGATTAGATGACTCCTTCCAGCTGAGAAATCTCCTCACCCGTCATCGCTTCCCAGCCGGCTCCTGCACATGCCCCGCCCGCAGGGGACGCGTCGACCACGCCCCTCCACATGCCTCCACCGCCAGTTTAAGGCCGGGCACCCGTCCGGCCGCGACCACTCCCCCCCGCCCGCGTAGAGGGGCGAGAGAGGAAGTCGGCCACGGCCATCTGCCTACCCGGCCGGTGGACCACCCGGAAGTTGTAGGGTTGCAACGCGAGGTACCACCGGGTGGTCCGCGCGTCGGCGTCCTTCATGCGGTGGAGCCATTGGAGCGGCTTGTCGTCCGAGCAGAGGCTGAAAGGGCGCCCCAAGAGGTAATACCGGAGGGCCCCGACCGCCCATCGGACCGCGAGGCACTCTCTCTCCACCGTACTGTATCTCGCCTCCCGGTCCGAGAGCTTCCGGCTGATGTATAGGATGGGGCGGTCGACGCCCCCCACCTGCTGCGACAACACCGCCCCCAGTCCCCGCTCCGACGCATCCGCCTGCAGACAGAAAGGGATGGAGAAGTTAGGCATGCACAGTACAGGCTCCTCGCAGAGTGCAGATGTTACCTGTTCGAACACCTGCTGGCACTGCTCCGTCCACTGGACCAGTTCTAGCGCACCCTTCCGGGTGAGGTCGGTCAGTGAGCTGGTTAGGTCCGCGAATCGGGGAATGAAGCGGCGGTAGTACCCGGCCATGCCCAAAAACCGCCTCACCTCCTTTTTCGTCTTGGGGGGCGGGCATGCCGCGATCGCCACCGTTTTGTCAACCTGCGGTCGCACTTGTCCCCCCCCCAAGTGGTACCCCAGATACTGTACCTCCCTCCGACCAATTGAACACTTCCCGGGGTTGGCGGTGAGCCCTGCCCGCCTCAAGGACTCAAGTACCGCCCCCACCCGCTGCAGATGTTCTTCCCAGCTGTTACCCTGGATGATGACGTCATCCAGGTATGCCGCTGTGTAGGCCGCGTGGGGTCGCAGCATCCGGTCCATGAGGCGCTGGAACGTCGCGGGCGCACCGAACAAGCCAAACGGGAGTGTCACAAATTAGTATAAGCCTTCTGGAGTGGAGAAGGCCGTTTTTTCCCGGGACTCTGGCGATAAGGGAATCTGCCAGTATCCCCTGGTTAAATCCAATGTGGAAAAAAAACGCGCAGTGCCTAGCCGATCCAGGAGCTCGTCAACCCGAGGCATTGGGTACGCGTCGAAACGTGACACCTCATTCACCTTGCGGTAATCCACACAGAAGCGTATAGACCCATCTTTCTTCTCTACTGGCACGATGGGACTACACCATGCACTGTGGGACTCTTCTATTACTCCCAACTCCAGCATGGTTTTTAATTCGTCCCGCACCATTTTACGCTTGTGCTCGAGAAGCCTATACGGGCGAGACCGCACCATAATCCCCGGGCTGGTCTCAATGGGATGGCAGATGAAGTTCGTGCGCCCGGGCCGCGCGGAGAACACATCTGAATACCGACGCTGTAATTCAGCAACCTCCGCTCTTTGTGCCAATGTGAGCTGGTCATCACAAGGAAGAGGAGGGGGAGAGGCGGAGCGCGGGATCTCTGGCCCCAGGTCCTCCTCCTCCTTCACTACCGTCACCATGGAGACAGGCTCGGCCTCCCTCCATGCCTTCAGCAGGTTCACGTGGTAAATTTGCATGTCTCCGCCCCGGTCCGAGCGCCGGACCTTGTAATCTACCTCGCTAGTCTGCCGTGTGACCACAAAGGGCCCTTGCCACTTAGCCAGTAATTTAGAGCTGGAGGTTGGGAGTAGTACAAGTACTTTTTCTCCCGGTGAAAATTTCCCCAGCTGGGTCCCCCGATTGTACGTGCGCTGTTGCCGTTGCCGGGCGCGGAGCAAATTTCCCCGTGATAAGTGCGCCACCTTGTGAAGTTTTGCTCGCATGTCCAACACGTATTTAATTTTCATTTTTACTGCGACTGGAGCCTTCCTCCCAGCTTTCTTTAATAAGGTCCAGCACGCCGCGCGGCCTCCTGCCATAAAGTAACTCAAAGGGCGTAAAGCCGAGGGAGATCTGGGGTGCCTCCCGCATCGCGAACATTAAGGGATCCAGCCATTTGTCCCAATTAGTTTTGTCCTCTTATATGAATTTACGGATCATGGTTTTCAGTGTCTTATTCAATCTTTCCACCAGGCCATCCGTTTGTGGATGGTAAAACGCTGGTGCGGATAGATTGAATTCCCAGTAACCCGTATAATTCCTTTATCGTGCGCGACATAAAGGACGTGCCCTGGTCGGTAAGGATTTCTTTCGGAATCCCTACCCGGGAGATGACCGAAAAGAGTGCTTGTGCTACACTCTTTGCAGAGATGGAGCGCAGCGGCACTGCTTATTACGCACTGGATTGCGTAATCCACTAGGACTAACACAAATCGATATCCCCGTGTGCTCGGGTGAAATGGTCCGATGAGGTCCATTCCGATTCTATCGAATGGGACCTCTATGAGCGGTAATGGTCGCAACGGGGCATTTGGGATGGCCGCCGGGTTCACCAGCTGAAAGTTTGGACAGGCAGTACACCATCGGCGTATGTCCGCCCGGATGCCTGGCCAATAGAACCGGACCATGACCCGATTAAGTGTTTTTTTATACCCCATGTGGCCTGCGAGGGGATTGCAATGCCCCGCCTGGAAAACCATTTCCCGGCGGGGTTTTGGCACCAACAATTGGGTGTATTCTTCGCCTGTTTGAGTGTCACGGGTCACCCGGTAAAGCCTATCTCTAATAATGGAAAAGTGGGGAAATAACCGCGGTTTCCCCGGGCGCACCAGCTGACAGTCGATGTAATCCACCTGGTCCCAGGCCGCGCGCAGAGTTTCATCACGGGACTGTTCGACGGGAAAGTCCTCCGTGGGTCCCCACTGGGGGGCTGGGTGGGCCTCCCGCAAAGTACTGCGCGGATACTCCCCTGTCCTACAGCCCGTGAACGCATCCCCATACATTGTTCCACTAGCTGGCTGAACCCCGGCCAATTTGTCCCTAAAATCAATGGGTGCGTCAGTCGCGCGCTTACGGCGACTTTTACTGTATGTTTTTGGCCCCGATACCAGATTTCGACAGGCACCACGGGATACGTGTGCACATCCCCATGTATACACATTACCCTACCTTGTGTCGCGTGCCTCAACGCCCCGGGTCGAACCAGGTTCTGGTGGATCATGCACTGTTTACAGCCCGAATCCACCATAGCCCGGTGTGTACTCCCTTGAACCCTCACCGGGACGCAGTACGTCTCCCCTGGATCGGGGAAGAGTGTTGCAGACCCGGCAACCCGGATCACCTGGCCCACCTCCATTGCGGAGCACTCCCGCCACGTGTGACCGGGCTGTCCGCACCTCCAACACACCTGCCCTGGTGTTCGCAGTGCCGTCTGCGAGGGAAGCCCGCCATCAGCAACGCCGGTACCCTGAAAACAAGAAGCAGAGGTACGATTATATTTCCCCCTCCCCCCTTGCAATACTGCTGGCGGGTGTGTGCGTGGGTGTCTCTATTTTTTTTTTGTGAGAGTGTCAGACGCTGGAACCTGCTCGTGGGTCGGTGCGTTCCACGCCGGTCGGGGATGGGGCTCCGGGGTTTTCGCGGCCTCCGGTACCATGGGCCTTCTCCGTGGGGCCGGTGTGGGTCTTGCGGCCGCCTCCTTCTGGACCGCCAGGTGGTCTTCTGCGAGGTTCACCGCTGTCATCAGATCGCTGGGCCTGTGGTATTTCACCCAGGCAGCAGTCCGGGCCGGTATCGCCACGAGGAACTGCTCCAGCACCACCAGTTCAAATATCAGACTTTCCGCTGCCTGGGGCTGGAGCCATCTGGTCGCTGCATCCCGCAGTTGCGCTAGGGTGAAGGGCCTGTCCTCGGGGCCCAGCGTCAAGGCCCGGAATTGGCGTCGGTGGTCCTCTGGGCTGCTTCCCATCCGATCCAAGATGGCTCGGCGCAAGTTCGTAAACTCCATGCGGGCGGCCGCTGGGAGACTCAGCGCCGCCCGCTGCGCCTCCCCAGCCAGGAGCGGCAGCAGCCTGGTGCCCCACTCCGCCTCCGGCCATCCGCACGCCGTGGCGGTGGCCTCGAAGACATCGAGATATGCGTGGGGGTCCTCGGTCTCTACCATGCGCTGCATGGTACCTCCTCTCGGGTTTGATGCCCCCTCTGCCCTGTCCATCAGTGCCTGTAGCACCAGCATCTGCTGCTGTGATGCCGCCGCCACTTCTGCCAAGACTTGGCCAAGCGCCTACAGGGGGCTCGTGGTGGACATGTCAGGTTCGTTTTTGTTGGGCGCCACTTGTGACGTTCTTCCTGCCCGTATTCTTCAGGACCACTCGGAATCACCACTCTGGTTTGACATTGTTTTATTTTCTTTTTCCTTTTTTCACATACAATAATTCAGACCCCCGAGATGCTTTGCAGCCTGCGCTCGCCAGTCTTTATGTCGGGACTCTCCGGGTCTCGCCTAGTCTTTTCGACCCCCTCTCACTGCCTCCGGGCCTCCTGATAAAGAGACATGTGATTAGATGACTCGTTCCAGCTGAGAAATCTCCTCACTTGTCATCGCTTCCCAGCCGGCTCCTGCACATGCCCCGCCCGCAGGGGACGTGTCGACCACGCCCCTCCACAGTATATATATATATATATATATAATATATATATATATATATATATACTTGCCGTAGTTTTGAAGCAATGCATGATGGGATTCCGAATGTTGTGTGTCAGGGAATTAACGTGCCGGCTGGAATAAACACATGCTGAGAAATAGCTCTGTCCCTGCCTACTTTATGGGTTATAGAAAAACCTGTGGATAAGGGAGACATATATAATAGTCTCCTTCATGTTATGTGTGCAGATGTGCACTCTCCAAAAGCCGTAGATATTATAATGTGACTGGGCCGGCACGCTGTTTATATGGAGGAAAAGTGGACGTGACTACAGGCTGTCCTCACTCAAGTCCGGCTGGAAATCGGGAGGAATTCGGGAGAATGGTTGTCGCGGGAGATTTTCGGGAGAGGCTCTGAAATTCGGGAGTCTCCCGGAAAATTCGGGAGGGTTGGCAAGTATGCTTATGTGTGAAGTCCAAGTATCTATGCACTTGTTCTACTACAACTATTGGTCATGCGCCATGTGCCTCCCGTACACTGAGGGGGCGCTTATATAATTTTAGCGCGGTTAAATAAATTCCTTTTCCAGTTGACCTATGACATCACACTAAATAGCTGCGGATCCTTTCAACTTGTTTTAACTGATGTTCGCTGTAATATTGGCACATATGACAAATATTACGTCTCCATGTTAAATAGCCGACAGTATTAAGAAATGATCTTGTATTGCACTACGAACATACCGCTACTACCAAGAATGTATCGGGATGGATGCAGGTCCAAAGCAAAGAAAAATGGCGGCAGAGTTTTTTCTATGGAATTTTCAGACAAAGAATCATGGAAATACCACCCTTTGAATGTCTTGAAGTTAATACATAAAGCTCGGAAGGCGTTTTAAATCCGAAGGAAAAGACTGTTTTATGCTACAGTCGATACCGTTCGAGATGAAGCTTGAACTGTTCTGGACTATCTTGCCGGAATATTATTGTTAATCACTTTGGAGTGCACAAAATGTTTGTGTACACTTTATTATTCACCTTTGATGGACCTGCTTCATTATCTTTCATCTCATTTGTATTTCATTTGGGAGTCCGAATTACTTTTCTTTGGCTACCGTCTTAAATAAATCGACGCACTTCAAAATGTTCTGTTCTTTCGATATGGGAAGCAAATAAAAAGTGTCCTCCTCATTGCTAGTTTTTTATTGAATGGTATGTGCTCCTTGAGAGATCTGGTTTCCAATCACATAATCCAGGTGTGTAAATCTGACTTTTCAAAAACCAAACATGATGGGTTTAAGGTGTTTCCATGGGCTGTCGGAGTCTTATTTAGAGCCAAACTATCAGAGAAATAGGACTAATATAGTTCATGGACACATATCGACTGTTGTTTTTACTGTGGTTAACTGATATTTACAATTGTGGGGTATTTTAAAGTTATGTTGTTGTTTTTACTCCGGCTAATTTATTTTTACACTTGTGAGGCACTTTGAAGGGTTGTTCTATTCAATATTTCCAGGGTAATGAACTTATTTTTAAACTTGTGACACAGGCATTTCAAAGCTAAAAGTTTTTGCCTTCAATATTTTACAGTTTTTTTACACATGTTTATGTTGTTAAAAATCAAAAACATTTGCACTTTCAGATTGTGATTTTATCATAAAAGGTAAAAGTGTATTTCCATTTGAACATATTAGAAAACCCAAAACCAGTGAAGTTGTGTAATTCATAAATAAAAACAGAATACAATGAATCGCAAATCCTTATCAACGTATATTCAATTGAATAGACAGCAAAACAAGATATTTAATAATCTAACTAAAAATGTTTAGTATTATTTGAAAATAATCATTAACTTAGAATTTAATGGCAGCAACACATTGCAAAAAAGTTGTGTTACAAACCCCGTTTCCATATTAGTCGGGAAATTGTGTTCGATGTAAATATAAACGGAATACAATGATTTGCAAATCCTTTTCAACCCATATTCAATTGAATGCACTACAAAGACAAGATATTTGATGTTCAAACTCAGAAACTTTATTTTTGTTTTGCAAATAATAATTAACTTTGAATTTCATGACTGCAACATGTGCCAACGTAGTTGGGAAAGGGCATGTTCACCACTGTGTTACATCACCTTTTCTTTTAACAACACTCAATAAATGTTTGGGAACTGAGGAAACTAATTGTTGAAACTTTGAAAGTGGAATTCTTTCCCATTCCTGTTTTATGTAGAGCTTCAGTCGTTCAACAGTCCGGGGTCTCCGCTGTCGTATTTTACGCTTCATAATGCGCCACACATTTTCGATGAGAGACAGGTCTGGACTGCAGGCGGGCCAGAGAAGTCCCCGCCCCGCACTCTTTTTTTACGGAGCCACGCTGTTGTAACACTTGCTGAATGTGGCTTGGCATTGTCTTGCTGAAATAAGCAGGGGCATCTATGAAAAAGACGGCGCTTAGATGGCAGCATATGTTGTTCCAAAACCTGTATTTACCTTTCAGCATTAATGGTGTCTTCACAGATGTGTAAGTTACCCATGCCTTGGACACTAATGCACCCCCATACCATCACAGATGCTGGCTTTTGAACTTTGCGCCTATAACAACCCGGATGGTCCTTTTCCTCTTTGGTCCGGAAGACACGACGTCCACAGTTTCCAAAGACAATTTGAAATGTGGACTCGCTAGACCACAAAACACTTTTCCACTTTGCATCAGTCCATTTTATATGAATTCGGACCTAGTGAAGCCGGCGGTGTTTCTGGGTGTTGTTGATAAATGGCTTTTGCGTTGCGTAGTCGAGTTTTAATTTTTTTTTAATTTTTCACTTACAGAAGTGGCGACCAACTGTAGTTACTGACAGTGGTTTTCTGAAGTGATCCTGAACCCATGTGGTGATATCTCTTACACACTGGTGTTGTTTTTTGATGAAGTCCTGCCTGAGGGATCGAAGGTCACTGGCAATCAATGTTGGTTTTCAGCCTTGGTGCTTAAGTGCAGTGATTTCTCCAGATTCTCTGAACCTTTTGATTATATTACGGACCATAGATGGTAAAATCCCGAATGATCCACAATGGAAATTCCTCACACGTGTTCACAAAGCGACGACCCTGTCAGGCTTGTCCCTGACAGTTTGTTTATGTTTTAGTTTTTCCTCTGTGTTTGCCTTTATTTCCTTTCAGCGCTTTGATTTTGGATGTTTCCTGCTTTTCTCCCTGATCGCTGTTTCCCCTCAGCTCCAGCCGATTGGCATCTGGCCACACCTGGTGTCAGTCAGCCGGCTGCTATTTAAACCTGCTTTGCCATCCAGCCTGTGCTGGTGTATTGTCGATGTCATTACTACCTGTCGTTACTACTTGTCCTTGTCGCTGTCGTCACAGCGGTAAGCTGTTCCCGATAGCTGTTTGTAGTTTGCTGTCTCCTAGCTTTGTGTTTTCCTGTTAGCCAGATCCTGTTAGCCGTTGGCTATTTACAGTTTTTCTGTTAGCTGGTTCCTGTTTTCAGTTGGGCTATTCCTAGTTCCTGGCTTGTGTTTTACATTTATTTTGAACATTAGATTATGTTTTCCTGCACCAAGCTAGCCTTCTCTGCATCTTGGGGTTCGTCACCTACACCTCATGACAGACCCTCGCCCCATCCTTGTTTGTTAATGACTGAGCATTTCATTTAAGCTGCTTTCATACCCAATCATGACACCCACCTCTTCCCAATTAGCCTGTTCACCTGTGGAATTTTTCCAAAATAAGTGTTTTTGACAAGCATCCCTCAACTTTCTCAGTCTTTTTTGCCACTTGTGCCAGCTTTTTTGAAACATATTACAGGCATCAAATTCAAAATGAGCTAATATTTGCCAAAAATAACAAAGTTTACCAGTTCGAACGTTAAATATCTTGTCTTTGCAGTCTATTCAATTGAATATAGGTTGAAAAGGATTTGCAAATCATTGTATTATGTTTTCATTTACCATTTGCACAACATGCCAACTTCACTGGTTTTGGGTTTTGTATAACAGACTGTGTTTGTCCTAAGACTTTGTGCACTTTGGATTGTGATAAAAAGGGTTTCTATGGGAGAATGCCCACAGGATTCCCAACACATTTGAAGTGAAGTGAAGTGAATTATATTTATACAGCGCTTTTCTCTTAGTGACTCAAAGCGCTTTACATAGTGAAACCCAACATGTATATTTGTTATTCCCCCCCATCCCAAATCCACTCCCATCCCAAATACGTCCGGGAAGAACATTTGGAGCTGTATTATATATTTGTCTTTTTCCGAAAAAGTTGCTCATAAAAGCATTGGCACTGAACTTGATATAACCCTCCTCTAACTTCTGCAAAGCTTCTGCCCTCATGGGAGGAGCGCACACTAAAATCCAGCATTTGAGCTCACAGAGAAGCAACAAGGCCCAGAAGAGCGAGGCTTTTACTATCATACAGTACAGGAAAGCCTCCAGGAACACATTTCTTTCCCAGGTACTGAGAACTTCCTCAAGCTGATGTTTTTGTTTTTTTTTCTACCCTAACTTTTTTAACACCATTAGTCGTCTCCCTCAAGGTCTTGAAATGCTTGATTGAATGAAGCCGTTTGCCTCTTTGAGATATTCCGACAAAGCCTATCTACTTACAGAACTCATTCATTGCTGTTATTCCAAAGAGCAATATGCTAATGAAGCACTCTTGGATATGGTGGGGGATGCAGTCAATTGATACAATTGTAGTAATTATTTTATGATTAATCTACTCCAGTCCTGTAGGGGTGAATAATGCACAAATCCAAACACATTCAACAAGTTAAATATGTTATAATGTTGAATATGTGTTGTCCAATTTCTAGCGTTGATGCTGGAATTTAGAAGGTTAAAAAGTTGTAATCATCCCTAATGGGAATACGTTGTGTGCGTGTGTGTGCATGTGTGTGTGTACCTGTGTGTGTGTGTCGCTTTAGTGCTAATGAGATGAGCTGTTTGGCCACGCCTCCTAATAAGCGCTATTGTGCACTTTAACCATACAATATACTAGTGCTGTCCCGATACCAATATTTTAGTACCGGTACCAAAATGTATTTTGATACTCTTCGGTACTTTTCCAAATAAGGAAGACCACAAAAAAATGTAATTATTGGCTTTATCTTAACAAAAAATCTTACGGTAGATTAAACATATTTTTCTTATTGCAATTGAAGAACAATTTAGTCCTTAAATAAAATAGTGAAAATACAAGACAATTTGTCTTTTAGTAGTAAGTAAGCTAACAAAGGCTCCAAATGTGTTTGCTGACTATGCAGTAACGTAATGTCATTTGTCATTCTATTTTGTCAAAATAGCTGTAAAAAATTATTATTCATTCAATTGTTCCATCCATCCATCCATTTCTACCGCTTATTCCCTTTTTGGGATCGCGGGGGGCGCTGCCGCCTATCTCAGCTACAATCGGGCGGAAGGCGGGGTACACCCTGGACAAGTCGCGACCTCATCGCAGGGCCAACACAAATAGACAGACAACATTCACACTCACATTCACACACTAGGGACCATTTAGTGTTGCCAATCAACCTATCCCCAGGTGCATGTCTTTGGAAGTGGGAGGAAGCCGGAGTACCCGGAGGGAACCCACGCATTCACGGGGAGAACATGCAAACTCCACACAGAAAGATCCTGAGCCTGGATTTGAACCCAGGACTGCAGGACCTTCGTATTGTGAGGCAGACGCACTAACCCCTTCTGCCACCGTGAAGCCCATTCAATTATTCATATCTGCTTATTTTCTCTTTTAACATGTTTTATCTACACTTCTGGTAAAATGTGATAATCACTTATTCTTCTGTTGTTTGGATGCTTTACATTGCTTTTGGATGATACCACAAATTTAGGTATCGATCCGATACCAAGTAGTTACAGGATCGTACATTGGGTCATATTCAAAGTCCTCATGTGTACAGGGACATATTTCCTGAGTTTATAAACATAATATACAACATTTTTAAAAAAGCAAAAAATATTTTTTAACAATAACATTTATTGATGTAATCATAGTAGTATCGACTAGATACGCTATTGTACTTAATATGATTACAGTGGATGTCAAGTGTCGATCCATCCAGGGCGTTTGTTTACATTCAGGGTGCTAGCTTGCTGTTAGCAATTAGCTATTGTATCCTCTTACGGTGTGTAGTGAAGCATGTCTAGCTATTCCTCGTCCTGCAATGAAGCTTACTTTATTTGTTGCAGTGGAGGCGACAAATAAAGAGATTTAGAAGTAGCTAAAACACTTACACCTGAGGGTGTTTCAGTGTTATAACTTCACCTTTATCTTTAGTTTTTCAAGTCAAAATGTGTCCGTTCTCCATTTTTTGTCCACACACTGTCTGCTTGTAAGTACTCCGTGATTGTGCGCTGGCGAACATGCTCCTCTGCTTGTAAAACCAGCAATGTCATGACGTGACGACGCACCGTCATACCTGGGAACCAGTACTTTTCAAACAGAGTATCGTACCGTTTTTCATTCATTAGCACCGCGATGCTATACCATTTATACGGTAACAGTGTAGGGTTGTACGGTAACCCTACACTGTAACTGTGCACTTTTGCAGCATAATAGATATCACATAGCACATACAGCAACGTAATATTAAAGAGTGGGACACGAGGACAAAAACATTAGCAACAGTAACATTTTAACAGCAACATCATGCTTGGTTAGGCTATTTACTGGGGAGAAAAACCTAAATGACCAATCTTACAGTTCCCATGTATGTAGCTGACTGATAAACATATTTTAAGATGTGTAGCGAAGTTTGACTTTTATATTTTAGCAAGGCCGACACATTACAACTTAATCCATATTAACACACTGGAGTGTTTAAACCGATATTGGCTTGAGAAATTAAATTTTAAGTTGTATACTGTGGAAGTCGCTTCCGAGCAGTTCCACTGAAGACTCCTCTCTGAGCTGCCACCTTACCGTGGTAGAGGAGTTTGCGTGTCCCAATGATCCTAGGAGCTATGTTGTCCGGGGGCTTTCATGTCCCCTGGTAGGGTCTCCCAAGACAAACAGGTCCTAGGTGAGGGATCAGACAAAAAGCAGTTCGAAGACTTCTATGGAATTACAACAAAATGGACTCAGATTTCCCTAGCCTGGACGCGGGTCACCGGGGACCCCCTCTGGAGCTAGGCCCGGAGTTGGGGCACGATGGTGAGCACCTGGTGGCGGGGTCTGTCCCCATGGGGCCCGGCTGGGCACAGCCCGAATAGGCAACGTGGGTCACCCCTCCAATTGGCTCCCCACTCATGGGAGGGGCCATAGAGGTCGGGTGCATTGTGAGCTGGGCAGCAGCCGAAGGCAGGGCACTTGGCGGTCTGTTCCTTGGCTACATAAGCTAGTTCTTGGGATGTGGAATGTTAAAGTTAAAGTACCAATGATTGTCAGACACATACTAGAAATGGCGAAATTATTCTCTGCATTTGACCCATCACCCTTGATCACCCCCTGAGAGGTGAGGGGAGCAGTGGGCAGCAACGGTGCCGCGCCCGAGAATCATTTTATGGTGATTTAACCCCCAATTCCAACCCTTAATGCTGAGTGCCAAGCAGGGAGGTATGGGTCCCATTTTTATAGTCTTTGGTATGACTCGGCCGGGATTTGAACTCACGACCTACCGATCTCTAACCACTAGGCCACTGAGTAGGTCACTTCACTAAGGGGGAAGGAGCCTGAGCTAGTGCACGAGAAAGAGAAGTTCCGGCTGGATATAGTCAGACTCACCTCAACGCACAGCAAGGGCTCTAGAACCAGTTGTTTCGAGAGTGGCTGGAGCTAACTGTTTTAATAACATTCAGACTTTACTTCTATTAATAACAAAGCAGCATCTCCTCATCCGGTAACAACAGCAAGGCCAAAACTCTAATAACTAAAGTTCCTTGGGTGTATAATGTAAACTCACTACACCGGTATGTTATAGCGCTTTCATGGCGAGTTTACTGACGGATATAAGTAAGAACTTTACACTACTTTATATTAGAAATGGCTACAGCGGAGGATGAATGTTCCGTAACAAGAAGATAGAGGAAAAAGAAGAAGCTTATCGACTACGGTGTCAGCAAGGACTACAAAGGCAGAGGTGCGCAATTTTTCAGGACTTATGCAGATCCCAAATACAGATCAGCAGGTACCAGAAAGTAAGAAAAGTTGTTTTTGCATAATAGTGCGAAACAAAACACCAGATAATGTCTTACCTTATACACACACCATAATAAATATTGTATGGTGAAGCACAGTACAACCCATCAAGCGGTGCGGCTTCATAGCTTACCAAAGTCGTACTAAAACATTTTGATAGATTTTTGAGTGCCGTGTGTAATGTTCTATATTTTCAACGGAACATATAAATCAGGGGTCGGGAACCTTTTTGGCTGAGAGGACCATGAAAGCCAAATACTTTAAAATGTATTTCTGTGGGAGCCATATCATATTTTTTAACACTGAATACAACTAAATGCGTGCATTTTTTAAGTAAGAACGACATTTTTAGAGTATAATAAGTCTTTAATTATTTTTAATAACATTGTTATTTCTTGAACAGGTGCGGTAGAAAACGGATGGATGGATTAAAATGCATGAGAATGTTTTATAAATTGAACGTTATTTTTAACAATGTGATTACCAGCCGAACTATTCATTACTTATCGTGTTAAGCAATGTCAGCGATATCAATTGTTGGTGTTGTTTACTTGAGTCATATTGCATTCTACACATATCTCTTATGTGTGACTGCCATCTACTGGTCACACTTGTCATTTCACCATGTACCAAATAAAATAGCTTTAATGTTGGGAAGAAAAAACTAAATTATTCCGCACAATAGGCGTCGATTTTAAGTGTGCCTTATAGTCCGAAAAATACAGTAAGTAACATTTATTCACAAGATTTTTGTAAAATCTAATGTCTAAAAAATCCAACCCTCTTCCACTACTTCGCACTGTTCCATTTTTAAACATCTTCTCAACACCACCTGAAGTTTTCATTGGATGCTAGCTACATCATTGCAAGGCATCCTGATGACGGAGTCACCTCGTGTTTCATTGCCCAATCGATACCATCATCTCGGATTCCTTCTACTGAGGCAGCGGGCGCAGCATCTCATGACGTGCACGTAGCGTAGCCGGCGGAACAAAGAACGCCATCAACAGGTCACAATTGATTTTGACTTATTGTAATCCACCAATAAACACTAATTACTACGAAGAAGAACACACCTGTGAGATAATAGAAAAGTTGTGTTAAAAATTTCTGAGATAAGACAAAAATACCTCGTGTGGATTCTCTTCCTGGAGCTGCTGCCTCCCTGCGCCCGCGGGCTACTAGCAACTCTTCAATGGCCACCTTCACTCCGAGGAACTGGAATACAAAACTTTTCATTACACTCCGCTTAGGAAGCGCTTGATCTAGAAAAACGACGATATTGTGATAAAAAGGCACTTTTTTACGTATTTCGGCGCCTCGTAGGGCATCCTGGGAAACGACGCGGTTCTCCTTAGCTGCTAGCAATGACACGCTAGTTCAGAGCATCTCTTAATAGAAATATAGTATGTGAGTCACTTCACATAGACGTTACGCGACTCACTTTCGCTCAAAGTTGCCTTTTCCCTAGAAACAAGTCTTGTGAGAAAAGAAAAAAAACGGTTGTTTAATATCCCTTCATCCATACGGCTCTATCAGTGTTTCTCAACCACAGTGCCCCCAAAGCTGTGGTCCGTATAGGCTTTATAGTCCGTATAGTACTCAATTGTAAATAAATAAATGATAAATGGGTTGTACTTGTATAGCGCGTTTCTACCTTCAAGGTACTCAAAGCGCTTTGACACTACTTCCACATTAACTTATTCACACACACATTCACACACTGATGGAGGGAGCTGCCATGCAAGGAGCTAACCAGCACCCATCAGGAGCAAGGGTGAAGTGTCTTGCTCAAGGACACAACGGACGTAACGAGGTTGGTACTAGGTGGGGATTGAACCAGGGTCTCCCCACTCTGCCACTGCGCCACGCCGTTTGTAATACACATCTCTACCACTCGTGGCAGTAATGACAATATCAAACAAAAATGAAAAGCTTAATACATTGAAAAGTTTATTAAGCACAAAATGATGACCAAATTGGTGAAGTTGTATTTTCATTTGCACTTTAATTGTATTGACAGTTTAGATGAACAACATATTTATTATTTCAAAACCAATGAATTTGCCATATTGTGCAAATTGTAAATACAAAACAAATGTAATGATAGGCAAATCCTTTTTAACTTATATTCAATTAGAAAGACAAGATTCTTAACGTTTGAGCTGGTAAACTTTGTTATTTTTGCATCAAAAACCGACGTCAGTGTGTAAAGGATATCACCACATGGGCTCAGGAACACTTCAGAAAATCACTGTCAGTAACTACAGTTTGTCACTACTTTTGTGAGTGCAAGTTTAAACTCTACTATACAAAGCCAAAGCCATTCATCAACAGCACTCAGAAACGCCGCCGGCTTCGCTGAGCCCGAGCTCATCTAAGATGAACTGATGCAAAGTGGAAAAGTGTTCTGTAGTCTGACAAGTCCACATTTTATTTTGTTTTTGGAAACTATGGAAGCCATGTCTTCCGGAACAAAGAGGAAAAGAACCATCCCAACTGTTGTAGGCACAAAGTTCCAAAAGCCAGCATCTGTGATGGTATGGGGGTATATTATTATTATCACAGATACAACAGTAAATATGGCGGATACTGCCCTCCAAAATAGTTTCTATCGTTTTGATGATATAATATTAGAATAATTGTTACAACATGTAAATGGAAAAAAACAAACATGTTTACTTGACCCACTTCCTGGGAAACTTATCAAGGAGCTCTTTGTATTATTAGGTCTATCAGTGCTAAATATTATAAACTTATCACTTTCCTCTAGCACTGTTCCCCTAGCATTTAAAAAAGCGGTTATTCATCCTCTCTTTAAAAGACTTAACCTCGATCCAGACCTCATAGTAAACTACCGATGGGTGTATCACCTTCCCTTTATTTCCAAAATCCTCGAAAAAGTTGTTGTGGAGCAGCTAAATGAACACTTAGCGTCTAACAATCTATTTGAAACTTTTCAATCCGGTTTCAGGGCAAATCACTCTACGGAGACACCTCTTGCAAAAATTACAAATGATCTATTGGTAACAATGGATTCTGATGCGTCATCTATATTGCTGCTCCTCCATCTTAGCGCTGCTTTCGATACCGTCAATCATAATATTTAATTAGAGCGTATCAAAACATGAATTGGTATGTCAGACTTAGCCCTGTCTTGGTTTAACTCTTATCTTACTGACAGGATGCAGTGCGTCTCCCATAACAATGTGACCTCGGACTATGTTAAGGTAACGTGTGGAGTTCCCCAGGGTTCGGTCCTTGGCCCTGCACTCTTCAGCATCTACATGCTGCCGCTAGGTGACATCATACGCAAATACGGTGTTAGCTTTCACTGTTATGCTGATGACACCCAACTCTACATGCCCCTAAAGCTGACCAACACGTCAGATTGTAGTCAGCTGGAGGCGTGTCTTAATGAAATTAAACAATGGATGTCCGCTAACTTTTTGCAACTCAATGCCGAAAAAACGGAAATGCTGATTGTCGGTCCTGCTAGACACCGACCTCTATTTAATAATACAACTTTAACATTTGACAACCAAACAATTAAACAAGGCGACTCGGTAAAAAATCTGGGTATTATCTTCGACCCAACTCTCTCCTTTGAGCCACACATTAAAGTGTTACTAAAACGGCCTTCTTTCATCTCCGTAATATCGCAAAAATTCGCTCCATTTTGTCCACTAAAGACGCTGAGATCATTATCCATGCGTTTGTTACGTCTCGTCTCGATTACTGTAACGTATTAATTTCGGGTCTCCCCATTTCTAGCAATAAAAGATTACAGTTGGTACAAAATGCGGCTGCTAGACTTTTGACAAGAACAAGAAAGTTTGATCATATTACGCCTATACTGGCTCACCTGCACTGGCTTCTTGTGCACTTAAAATGTCACTTTAAGGTTTTACTACTTACGTATAAAATACTACACGGTCTAGCTCCATCTATCTTGCCGATTGTATTGTACCATATGTCCCGGCAAGAAATCTGCGTTCAAAAGACTCCAGCTTATTAGTGATTCTCAGAGCCCAAAAAAAGTCTATGGGCTATAGAGCATTTTCCGTTGGGCTCCAGTACTCTGGAATGCCCTCCCGGTAACAGTTCAAGATGCTACCTTTGTCGAAGCATTTAGGTCTCACCTTAAAACTCATTTGTATAGTCTAGCCTTTAAATAGACCCCCTTTTTAGACCAGTTTATCTGCCGTTTCTTTTCTTTTTTTCCTCTGTCCCACCCTCCCTTGTGGAGGGGGTCCGGTCCGGTGGCCATGGATGAAGTACTGGCTGTCCAGAGCCGGGACCCAGGATGGACCACTCGCCTGTGTATCGGCTGGGGACATATCTGCGCTGCTGATCCGCCTCTGCTTGGGATAGTTTCCTGTTGGCTCCACTTTGGACGGGACCCTCCTACTGTGCTGGATCCACTTTGGACTGGACTCTCACGGTTGTGTTGGATCCACTATGGATTAAACGTTCACAGTATCATGTTAGACCCTCTCGACATCCATTGTTTTCGGTCCCCTGGGGGCGGGCTGCCCACATATACGGTCCTCTCCAAGTTTTCCTTGCCCTTACGTGGGCTCTCCCGAGGATGTCGTTGTGGTTTGTCTTGTGGTTTGTGCAGCCCTTTGAGACACTAGTGATTTAGGGCTATACAAATAATCATTGATTGATTGATTGATATTAGTGCTCAAGGCATGGGTAACTTACACATCTGTGAAGGCACCATTAATGCTGAAGGTACATACAGGTTTTGGAGCAACATATGTTGCCATCCAAGCAACGTTTGCATAGACGCCCCTACTTATTTCAGCAAGACAATGCCGAGCCACATTCTGCATGTGTTACAACAGCATGGCTTCGTAGTAAAAGAGTGTGGGTACTAGACTGGCCTGCCTGTAGTCCAGACCTGTCTACCATTGAAAATATGTGGCGCAATATGAAGCCTAAATTACCACAAAAGAGACGTCGGACTGTTGAACAACTTAAGCTGTACATCAAGCAAGAATGGGAAATAATTCCACCAGAAAAGCTTCAAAAATTGGTCTCCTCCTGTGCCAACTTTTTTGCATTGTGTAAATCCATCCATCCATCCATCCATCCATCATCTTCCGCTTATCCGAGGTCGGGTCGCGGGGCAGCAGCCTAAGCAGGGAAGCCCAGACTTCCCTATCTCCAGCCACTTCGTCTAGCTCTTCCCGGGGGATCCCGAGGCGTTCCCAGGCCAGCCGGGAGACATAGTCTTCCCAACGTGTCCTTGGTCTTCCCCATGGCCTCCTACCAGCTGGACGTGCCCTAAACACCTCCCTAGGGAGGCGTTCGGGTGGTATCCTGACCAGATGCCCGAACCACCTCATCTGGCTCCTCTCCTATTGTGTAAATACTAAGTTAAAGATTTGCAAAAAAATACGTTTCTCAGTTCGAACATTAAATATCGTGTCTTTGCAATCTATTAAACTGAATATAAGTTGAAAAGGATTTGCAAATCATTGTATTCTGTTTTTTTTTACCATTTACACAACATGCCAACTTCACTGGTTCTGGGTTTTGTAATTTGAACATATGACTACTGACTGCATCTAAAGTAAACAAGATACACCAGCACCTAATTACATAAATCACATTACGAAAAATTGTTTACCTGCCAAAAGGACTTAATGAGGTTTTAGACCCCAGTGTTTTATGTTAGCTAGCAAGGTTAAAATGTCAAGGCAAGGATCTGCCAATGTTACAGTGGTTCAAGCTCCTGTATACAACAAGAGCATGCTAGTGTCTTTAGGAATTTACTGCAAAAATATTAGGGGGCCGGTATGGTATCACAATAGTATCGTCCCGATACCAAAATATATTTTAATACTTTTCGATACTTTTGTAAAGAAAAGGCACCACAAAAAAACGGCATTATTGGTTTTATTTTAACAAAAAATCTTAGGGTACATTAAACATATGTTTCTTATGACAACTTTGTCCTTAGATAAAATAGTGAACATACTAGACAACTTGTTTTTTAGTTGGAAGTAAAGAAACAAAGGCTCCTAAATTAATCTGCTGACATATGCTGTAACATATTGTGTCATTTATCATTCTATTACTTTTTCGACATTATTAAGGACAATCGGTATAAAATAAATCATTAATCTACTTGTTCATATACTATAAAAAGGCCTACTGAAATAAGATTTTCTTATTTAAACGGGGATAGCAAGTCCATTCTATGTGTCATACTTGATCATTTCACGATATTGCCATATTTTTGCTAAATGGATTTAGTAGAGAACATCGACGATAAAGTTCGCAACTTTTGGTCGCTAATTAAAAAGCCCTGCCTTTACTGGAAGTATGTGCGCGTGACGTCACGAGTTGCAGGGCTCCACACATATTCCCATTGTTTTCAATGGGAGCCACCAGCAGTAAGCGCAATTCGGACCAAGAAAGCAACAATTTCCCCATTATTTTGAGCGAAGATGAAAGATTTGTGAATTAGTATATTGATTGTGAAGGACTAGAAAAAGAAAAAAAAAAGCGACGGCTCCAGTATGATCGTTTCACATGTAATTAGACACATTTACTAGGATAATTCTGGAAGATCCCTTATCTGCTTATTGTTTTAATAGTGTTTTAGTGAGATTTTAAAGATTGTAAAGACATACCTCGAGGTCAGATGGCTGCGGAGAACACGCAGTGTCTCAGAGAGAAGCTGAGGAGCCAAGCTCACAGCTGCCTTTTAAACAGCTACTGCAGGACGACGAAAAATCCACTGATGTCTCCGGTAAGATATATATCCACATTTTCCCATCCAAAAACATGCTGGTTGACGTAGAGAAAACACGTTCGTTTGACCGCTCTGCTTCACAACAAACAAAGAAACTCTGGCTGTGTTTCGGTGCTAAAGACAGCTGCAATCCACCGCTTTCCACCAACAGCATTGTTCTTTATAGTCTCCATTATTAAATGAACAAATTGCAAAAGATTCAGCAACACAGATGTCCAAAATACTGTGTAATTATGCGGTTAAAGCAGACGACTTTTAGCCACGAGTGGTGCAGCTGCTAACATTTCCTGACAGTCAGTGACGTCACGCGTACGCGCCATCGTTCCGCGACGTTTTCAACAAGAAACTCGCGGTAAATTTAAAATTGCAATTTAGTAAACTAAAAAGGCCATATTGGCATGTGTTGCAATGTTAATATTTCATCATTGATATATAAACTATCAGACTGCGTGGTCGGTAGTAGTGGGTTTCAGTAGGCCTTTAATATCTGCTTACTTTCTCCTAACATGTTCTATCCACACTTCTGTTGAAGTGTAATAGTCACTTATTCTTCTGTTGCCTGGATACTTTACATTAGTTTTGGATGATACCACAAATTTAGTTATCATACATATCACACATGGTCATTGGTCATATTCAAAGTCCTCATGTGTCCAGGGACATATTTGCTGATTTTAAAAAAGGTAATATAAATTTTTAGAAGACAAAAGATTTTGTGATGCCAGAAAATATTGACGTAACCCTAGTAGTATCAACGAGATACGCTCTTGTACTTGATATCATTACAGTGGATGTTAGGTGTTGATCCACCAATGGCGTTTGTTTACATTTGGATGCCGGGGAGCTATGGTGTTTAGTGAAGCATGTTTAGCTATTCCTTGTCCTGCAGGGATGATACTTGGAAGAAACGTTCTCATGTAGGCGAGGGTTGGTGATTTAGAAGTAGCTGAAACCGCTAGCTAGCCATGTCTTAAAGCACCTCTTCCTGAGGACGTTTTAGTGTCTCACCTGTGTAGTTAGTTTTTAAACCAAAATGTGTCCATTCTCCCTTTTCTGTCTACACACCCTCTGCTTATAAGTACTCCATGATTGTGCGCTGCCAAACATGCTCCTCTGCTCGTAAAACCAGCAATGACACGTGACCACAACTTTCTCATGCACTCCACATCACCATTAAAGATTAAAACAATTTATCTTATGTAATGTCTTTTATTGTTACTCTCTAATTATCAGTTGCGTAAAATTAACAGCCCAGTTTTTCTAATTGCAGTATTTGCGTGTTTAAATTGTAATGATTCTGATGAATGCAAACAACAATGTTTTATTGTTTCCCCGACTTGGCTGGTGATACAGAGATGACTCATTGGGTCTCACCTCGCCGCCCGAGCGGAGGGTCACCCTGTGCTTGTAGCGTCAGCGCAGCAGTCACATTGCTCCGCCATGCGAGCAGACTGCTTACTAGAAGCGCCTGGAACCTTTTAATATTTCCCAGTCAGCATTTTTGGGCGGGATAATTTTGGCAGCCTTTAAGAATATTGCTGCCTTAATAGAGGATAAAAATAAACGGGGTGGCGCGCGGGGCTATATCGGGCCGACGTAATCTTGTATTGGGCACCGCGTCAGAGCTAAACGTCTGGCTTCGGCTCCGTTCGATGAGATTAAAGCGCCTCCCCCGGTTGAATCCTAAAGACTGTTTGTGCTATTTTTAAACACCAAAAGGAGTCTTTTGAGCCAAGTGGCTCGAGAAAAAGTCCAGTTAAATTGATTAAAAGACTGGGGTGTAAATTGCATTATGGAGCTGCTGCTAAAATGCCTTTGGGCTGCAGCCTATTCGCCATCTTACGTGATAACGTTATGAACCAGAAGTAGCCTGCATGCTATCAAACATGCACAAGTAAGATATAATCTAAACAGAACTCTAACAGATCAGGAACGTTCACAGTAAACTGTTATTAATAAATATGTACTGCTATAAAAACTGTACACTGACTACTCTAAGGCTATGTCTACACCAAGCCAGATAACCCATTAAACATAATTATTTAGCCTAAGCCCTTTTTCAGCCACACTAAACCAGGTTCCACTCCTCAGACAACTTTTTACACGAGTAAGTGCATCGTGTATTTCTTGAATGTCTGCCTCTTAGCTTTGTATGGACTCATTTTTTTAATTATTTTTTTGTCCATCCATCCATCTTCTTCCGCTTATCCGAGGTCGGGTCGCGGGGGCAGCAGCCTAAGCAGGGAAGCCCATACTTCCCTCTCCCCAGCCACTTCGTCCAGCTCTTCCTGGGGGATCCTGAGGCGTTCCCAGGCCAGCCGGGAGATATAGTCTCCGCAACCTGTCCTGGGTCTTCCCTGTGGCCTCCTACCGGTTGGACGTGCCCTAAACACCTCCCTCGGGAGGCGTTTGGGTGGCATCCTGACCAGATGCCCAAACCACCCCATCTGCTCCTCTTAATGTGGAGGAGCTGTGGATTTACTTTGAGTTCCTCCCGAATGACAGAGCTTCTCACCCTATCTCTAAGGGAGAGCCCCGCCACCCGGCGGAGGAAACTCATTTCAGACGCTTGTACCCGTGATCTTGTCCTTGAGCATAGGTGAGGATGGGAACGTAGATCGACTGGTAAATTGAGAGCTTTGCCTTCCGGCTCAGCTCCTTCACCACAACAGATCGATACAGCGTCCGCATTACTGAAGACACCGCACCGATCCGCCTGTCGATCTCATGATCCACTCTTCCTTCACTCAAGACTCCGAGGTACTTAAACTCCTCCACTTGGGGCAGGGTCCCCACCCCAACCCGGAGATGGCACTCCACCCTTTTCTGGGCGAGCACCATGGACTCGGACTTGGAGGTGCTGATTCTCATCCCAGTCGCTTCACACTTCACACTTAGCTTTATATGGACTCATTTTTGTGTTGTTTTTTATTGTTTGTTTTATTAATCAGTCCAACAAAGCAATACACAACAATACCATAATAACGCAATCCAATTCCAAAACCAAACCCGACCCAGCAACATTCAGAATAGCAATCAACAGAGCAATTGAGAGGACAAACAAACATGAAACAAAACAATCTAAAAGTATCCATCCATCCATCCATTTTCCTACCGCTTGTCTCTTTCAGGGCCGCCGGGGGGCGCTGGAGCCTATTTCAGCTGCAGTAGTGAAACAAAAATAAATATTATCAATATTAGTAGCAATTTCAACATAGCAGTGATTAAAAATCCCTCAGTGACATTATCATTACAGACATTTATAAAAAAACATTTAAAAAAAAGAACAATATTGTCACAGTGGCTTAACTTGCATCTTATCTCATAAGCGTGTCCAATATTTTCCACAAAGATAAACCAATCATATTTTTGATGTAATTAAAACAAATTTAAATAATGAATCCCATTATCCAATTTATGACTCATTATTATCTAAACTAAATGTTATGGATTCATTGATCGTTTACAAACTGAGTTCGGAGAAGAAGTGACGCCAGAAAGACCGCGCCCCTCACAGGAAACGACGTCAGAAAGAACGAGCCACAGCCAGTCTAATAATAAAGTGGTTTCGTAACTCGGAGGTAACCACTGGAAATATGGAGGCGAGTCATCCAGACATGCCCGTGTTTCTCCTTCTTCTACATGTACAGATGCTTGTGGAAATCACACATGAATACCTTAAGAGAAAGCGATTGCAGCTATTTGGGATACACCACTTCTCAGACGGCAAGAGAACCTTCGAATGTCGAGGTTGAGGTCAACTCTGTCCATTTGTCGAAGGAGAGACAACGAGAATGCGGGTTCTCGGATGTGTTGACTACAGAAAACAGCAAATGCATTTCGACTGGCAAAGTAGACTGTATCAGTTATTGTCCACCATGTATGTCGCGGGCTCAACGTCTATGTCCAGAGTATATAAAGTCACCAAAAAACAAATGGACAATGAAGGTGAAGGCCAAAGAGCGAAGAGAATCCTGACCAGATATCGAGATCCCTAGATTGACTGTTGTCAAATGTTCTTTGTCACATTGTGTACTTTCACGTGTCTAATAAAGATTTGATGAATTTAAGATGGCTCAGGTGTGATTCACTACAATGGGGTCCCACAGCACAGTGGATTCCAGTTAATTGAAATACCACAACACTGCTATTGTTCAGATTAATTTAAATGTAAGAACATGAACACAAAGCAACACCGGAGGGTACTATGACATGCGCATTTTCCGCACTTGCGTACTAGATCGCCTTGCGCCGGCTGACGGAGGGGGTTAGGGTCTCTTAAACGACCATTGTGTGTGTGGACAAGGATAAGGTTAGGTAGGATTTATTGTAGAAGGAGCCTAAAATAAATGGGTAAATACATCTAAGTTTAATTTCTATACTTTTGTGTCTCAAAAAGATATTAGGGTTGTACGGTATACTGGTACTTATAAATTACTGTGATACTAATTTATTAAAATCGGTACCATACTGCCTTTGAAAAGTACCGGTACCGTTCTTTCATCTGCGGGGGTCACTACAGAGCCGAGGCACACGATGTTGAGTGTGTCAAACTCTACACACAAAGTGCATACGAGCAATAACATCGTGGTGAGGGAGAATGTCAAAAAACGACTATTCCAGAGCGTGAAGTACAATATGGAAGTATTTGGGCTTCAAAACTAACGGTTAGGTGACGCTTTAAACCACGAAGTGCCGTGCTTCACATGTTGCTTTGAAACATGCCTCACCAATTGTGACGATTAGTATTTAATATTACCATCTTTGCTTCAAACTTGGGTAAACATTTAAATAATAAGCATTCAGATCTGCACAAGGAGTTTAAAATAGTGACAGGTGATAATGCCGCCCATTTGTGATAATCTGCTTTATTGTTAGTTTTGCAGGACGCAACCAGACCCGTTCATTCTTCTGCTGTGCAGTGCAGCGCTACCTCTCTCTCTCTCCCTCTCTCTCTTTACTCGCCAAATTACTCACTGACGTCACTTAGTCAACACGTTGACATTCTCTTAACCACACATACTGTCACAATACAATTAAAAGTGGAACAGAGGAACCCAAGGATGCAGATGGATTTGTGAGTAAATAGTTCTTTACTTGACAAAAGGAGCAATCACAACAATGATCCAAAAATGGAATATAACAAAAAGAGACGGCACAAAAAAAGAGAACACAAAAGAGCACCGTGACAAAAAGAACAAAAGCAGTGGGAGAGTGGCCGTGCGCAACCCGAGGGTCACTGGTTCAAATCCCACCTAGAACCAACCTCGTCACGTCCGTTGTGTCCTGAGCAAGACACTTCACCCTTGCTCCTGATGGTTGCTGGTTGGCGCCTTGCATGGCAGCTCCCTCCATCAGTGTGTGAATGTGTGTGTGAATGGGTAAATGTGGAAGTAGTGTCAAAGCGCTTTGAGTACCTTGAAGGTAGAAAAGCGCTATACAAGTACAACCCATTTATCATTTATATAAACTAACTAAACTTGGGTCGGAGTTGCAAGACGGGCAAACTATCAACGTAAATACCAAGCTGGATGGCACTGGAAATAGTCAAGATGGTACGTAGCAAAAATACGAGGAGCATAGGAGTTTTCATACGATCAGAGTCAAGGAGTGGAATAGCCGAGTGCCATCCAGTTGACCAGGTGATCTTAAAGTGGGATTAGACACAGCTGTGCACGTCTTGCAGCTCCGCCCACAGGAAACACAGGAACTCTGAGGAAGACAAAAAGTAACAGCCAGGTCTGCTGCACCAACAAGGGAAAACTGAGCATACCAACCACAAGCTGGCAGCAGGCGGTGACACAATTTGTCATATGGTATAGAAGGGCCTCCACCCTTACGGTCCTTAATTTTCGTGCACACGTTAGGGTCACATGGATCTCGCAACCGGGAAATATTTTACCCTACTTTTACAAATGGCTTCCAACCCATCCTTAATTTTCGTGCACACGTTAATGTCACATGGATCTTACAACCGGGGAGTATTTACTATCCATACAACGGTTATCCAACCCGTTACTCTTTTAGGGGAGACCAATTCCCCAGGACGAGTCACACCCGATTATTTGCTTGCTCGTCAGTGAAGCAGCCCGCCACAGTAATCTTGACACAATGCTGTGAGTTGACCACTTACTTACAACTTTTATGTAAAGGCGGACAAGGCAAAAATGCAACTAATCCATCAAAATTCACACTCCGTCTCTGTGATACAAAACAGTGTTTGACTTACAGACTTCAGGACAGACTCCTAATGCAGATTTTAGAAAAAGGCTCTGCTTACCTTGATTTATGTGTTGGCCAAGTGAGTCTTTCCGGAAGATTGTAAGAGAAGTCCAATTCTCAGCGTGTCATCCCGGACGAAGGCCCCCAAACTGTTATGTCTGACCCGGTCTTCCGCCGGTCACCCTCCTACCCCCATGTTCGTTACATGACACATAAGCTGGTTATAAATGAATCCTGGACAGAGTAGCTTATTTTGATATTTTATTACCAAAGCTTTGAAAGACCAACTCTATCCACGACACATTCAAATCGCATCGCCGTAGTTGATCCGACCATACTACGGAAGCGCTGTCTTTCTTCAATATCTCCCCCGCCCCGACCTACCGGAACACATACCCTTATTTGTTCTTTTTAGCCTGGGACATTTGAGAAAAGAAGAGTTTTATGGCTTCTCGTTACATTCCAACCTTCAAAGTCTACGCATGGCCAACACTTAGCTGTTTTAAAATATGACTAGGATTTAAAAATATATATATCTCCGTCAATACATAAGATGTAGACACATTACATGTAGATACATAAGATGTAGATATAGAAGATCTAGATACGGAAGACGTAGATGCATAACATGTAGGTACATAACGTGGATACATAACATGTGATAACGTAACATGTGGATACATAAGATGTAGATATAGAAGATATAGGTACAGAAGATATAGATGCATAACATGTAGATACAAAACATGTAGATGCATAACATGTAGATACATAACATGTAGATACATAACATGTGGATACATAACATGTGGATACATAACATGTAGATACATAACATGTGGATACATAACATGTAGATACAAAACATGTAGATGCACAACATGTAGATACATAACATGTAGATACATAACATGTAGATACATAACATGTGGATACATAACATGTGGATACATAACATGTGGATACATTACATGTAGATACATAACATGTGGATACATTACATGTGGATACATCACATGTAGATACGGTGGCATAATTCCCTAGATTTAGAAGGACTTTGAGGACACTAATCATTTGAAAGATTAGTAGTTTTTGCTTGTGTTTAGTTATTGTGTAACATTGACTTTGTTTTGCTCAGACAATCGCCTGTAATAAACGAATATAAAGAACAAGTTCACTGTACTGATAATGTTCAATTTTTAAAAGCACTCACCAAAAATACAATTTACAGTTGATACTAGGGTTGTATGGTATACCGGTATTAATATAGTACCGCGATACTAATGAATCATATTCGTTACTACACCTCCTCTATAAAGTACCGGCACCCCCTCCTCCCTTTTTTTAATAGGAATGATGGCGCGTCCTCATTGTGGCATTGCTTGTTTTACGAGCAGAGGAGCATGTTCGGCAGCGCGCAATTACGGAGTACTTACAAGCAGACACAGTCTGTAGACAGAAAATGGAGAACTTACGAATTTTGGTTTAAAAACTAAAGATAAAGGTTAAGTTATAACACTGAAATGCCCTTTGATTTGCTTTGAGGTGCTATAAGACATTGCCAGCTAGCTATCGGCTAAAATCCACCTGCAGTCGTCAGTGTTTTAGCTACTTCTAAATCACTAATCCTCGCCTCCATGGCGACAAATAAAGTAAGTTTCTTACAAGTATCATCCCTGCAGGACGAGAAATAGCTAAACATGCTTCACTACACACGGTAGCTCCCCGGCGTCACAATGTAAACAAACGCCATTGGTGGATCTACATCTAACATCCACTGTAATATACCAAGTACAGGAGCGTATCTAGTCGATACTACTATGATTACATCAATATTGTTGTATATTATGTTTATAAACTCAGGAAATATGTCCCTGGACACACAAGGACTTAAATTATGACCATTGTATGATCCTGTATCTACTTGGTATTGGATTGATACCCAAATTTGTGGTATCATCCAAAACTAATGTAAAGCATCCTAACAACAGAATAAGAGATTGTTACATTTTAACAGAAGTGTAGATAGAACATGTTAAAAGACAAAGTAAGCAGATATTAAGTAGTTAAATAATTCATTTTCTACTGCTTGTCCTTAATAATTTTGACAAAATCATAGAATGATAAATGACACAATATGTTACATGAGCAGACTAAATTAGGAGCCTTTGTTTGCTTACTTACTACTAAAAGACAAGTTGCCTTGTATGTTCACTATTTTATTTAAGGACAAACTTGCAATAATAAACATATGTTTAATGTACTCTGAGATTTTTACTTAAAGCCAATAATGTTGTTTTTGTGGTACCCTTTATTTAGAAAAGTATCAAAATACATTTTGGTACTTGAACCAACATATTGGTATCGGTACAAACCCTAGTTGATACATGTGATCGGTATTGGTTTCGGTCATTTTCATTCAAGTATCGGTATTGGCAGCATGCAGTATAACCCTGATCAGAACAGCCCTAATTTCCCGCAGCTTTGCATGGATGAGTGACATCAAACTAGCATGTCTCCATGCTGCGATATCACTTTCACATCTAATCCATATGATATGAAATATTCCAGCTCCTATTGTGTGAGTCAAGCAATCCCAATCAAGATATCACTGATTTGTTTTTGTAATTTGTTTTTTTAACTGTCCTCTGTGAAATGAAGTCTGAAGTAGAGGCTAATGGGCTTATTAACGCAGTGTGAGCCAGCCTGCAAATGTCCAGCGCTGACCAAGCGAGTGCAAAGTAATAATAAATAAAATAGTAAAAGGCAACAAACGCTCCCAGCAGATGAACACAGTGGAATTATCTCTCTGCACACTCTTCCTGCAGAGTGAGCAAACATGGGTCTGTAGCGGTAAGACTTCCATTAAAGGCCAGATTGAGGATTTTTTAGTATTTAACTGTAAATACTTAACTGTAATAAATTAAGTTCTTAAATAAAAAAAAATAAAAAATAAATAAATAAAAATAAAAAATAACAGCATCTCTCTGCCTGCCTGACATGGCTGTCCCTCCTTGAGGCAGTAAATGAGCTGGTCCTCACTTCCATCAGCTGCCACCGTCAGCCCACACACCTTGTAGGTTACCAGAAAGCAACAATCAACTATGGCTACTGTTTGCAACACACGTACACACACACATACACACAGCCAGACAGCCTACCTTGAATGAGTTGATCAGAGTGTCTGAATCCAGAGCATCCCAGGACCCAGTCGACCAGGAGGTGGCGGGAAATGGCTCTCAGGTTCCCTGACTTGGAGTAGGTCTTGTCTTTATCACCAGCCATCCAGTTATCATTAAAGTCACAGAGCTGCGCTTTGAAAGGGCCATTCCACACAACATTGGGGGCCTGCAGGTACTTTGTGCAACCTCCAGATATAACAGCCATTGAAGGTTGTAGCCCCTTTTGAGCTCTGCCTTCGTGGCCTCGCTGATATGGCATCGGTACGAGTCCCATGCAAGTAGCCTCGGTCCGAAGTGAAATTTCCCACTGCCCTCTGGAGCCAATCCTTTGTCAGGTCATCATTAAACCAGCCATTCTTGGAGGAAGCTATGATCACCCCGGGGATGGTCTGCATAGCCTTTACATCAAGGACAGCACCTTTGAACACAATGTAAGGCTTCAGCTTTGTCCCGTCTGCTTTGGCTGCAAGAGCCACCGTGACGCGTGCCTTCTCGTGGCCGGTGGTTTTGAGGCAGATGGAGCGGGCACCCCTCTCATTGACCGTACTAAAACCAACCATGTCAAACCAGACGGCTGTTTCATCCACGGCGATGATATTCTTGGGCTGGATTTTCTTGGCCTCCATCTGTTTAGTATAGAAAACGAGGAAGTTAACAATCTTCTCGACGGGAGCGTCCTTCAGTGCAACAGTTGTTCTCCTCCTGAGGGTAAAGTTGTTCCGACGCAGGAATCGATTAAGCCAGCCACTCGTTGCACCAAACACCACCCCGGTGTCTCTCGTGTCACTCGCGGTGGCATACAACTCCTTGGCCTTAATGCGGATCATTTTGCGGGACATACGGTGGTTCAGTTCACGAACGTGATGTATCCACTGACACAAATTAGCATCAAGCTCGTCGCTCTATTTCTTCCTACATCCGCCAGATAAGCGAGCCGGTTTTCCATCGATTGCCGACTGAGATAGTAGTTCTCCCTTTTTTTGTTTCCATTCGCGTACACGCTTGGGGTCAACATTAAACTGCCTGGCCGCTGCCAAACCAGAATTCTGCTCCGCATACTTCACAACCGCTAGCTTGAACTTTAAGTCAAACTTTATGTTCTTCTTCCCCCTTAAAGTATTCCCGTCCATCAGTTGTGGTGTACCACTATACTGGGCTATTATTAGGAAGAGGCGTTTAATTCACAAAATGTCCTATTAGGACATGGGCAGTTATTTGCCCAAGGGCGTTTACTTGGTGATATATGGTATATATATATATATATATATATATATATATATATATATATATATATATATATATATATATATATATATATATATATATATTATATATGTAATAGTGTGATGTTGTTGCGCTATATTATGAACGAGACAGGGTGTTATGTTTTATTTTGAAGTATTGGTTTTATTTTGAGGAACCGGATGTTCGGTGCAGGAAGTGACTCTGCGTTTTTTTCGGATGTATACTTCCTCTTCTATCGGACTTTTGCTGATGAGGTAATAGTTCTTCATTGCTCTGTGTTTCATGTGTAAAGATTATTTCTGAACTTTCATAATACTTTAAAAGTTAAAACATTAATGTTGGAGGTATAAGTGATGTGTTGTTTTGAGTATTTTTTTATGCACAATTTTGTTAAGTAAGGATTAGAGCGTCGAATATTTGAAATGTTTGGTCATAATTACACATGGTATTTACGCACGTATCACTCCGCCAGAAAAGTAGAGACCTGTGTATGTGTTTCATGTTTCCAAAACAGGTATGTGGATTTGTGTATTATTATTATTTTTTTTGTGATAAAACGTTTTTGTTAATGTAATTTAAATTATTATTTTTGTATGAATGAATGATGTTTACTTCCTCTTCTATCGGACTTTTGGTGATGAGGTATCACTCCGCCAGAAAAGTAGAGACCTGTGTATGTGTTTCATGTTTCCAAAACAGGTGGCCAATAAATGATGAAACGACGGATTGGTGGAGTGTCTCTTACTTAAAAAAAACTACACAACGCAGAATAAGACTCACTACATATATATATATATATATATATATATATATATATATATATATATATATATATATATATATATATATATATATATATTATTAATGTTTTAGTTTATTTTGTATTTGTTGCTTTTAAGATGTATTTTTTTTTTCTTTTCAATGTATTTACCATTTCATTAGAGCAGCTATTGATTACCCGTGACAACTTCATTAGTTTCTACCTCACTGATGTGTGATATATGTGTCAAATAATACTTTACGGCCATCAGCTCTCAGCCTTTTTAAATAATTCACACACTTTTACTGTGACAGCTTACTGTCATCGATCAGGCCACTTTTACTGGACAGTGCTGCCGCCCTGTCACGCCTGTGCTGGAGAAATGTGTCTTTAGCCGATTAAACGCAGGAAATATTTAATCTATTCGTGACTGTTGATCAGACCTCAGCAAATAAAGGCCGGTTAAGCTTTTCAACCGGGCCCGCCGGACATTCCCAACATTTTTTTTTAGATCTTTAAGATGGAAACTGTAGCTGCCATAATGATGTGCAGTGATGTTTTTAAATGACGGTAAGTCTTGAACTATGCAAAATATTTCAATGGTTGAAATCTGCGCTTTTGCATGATATACTGTACTAGTTACTATGGTAATCTAATTAGTTATTATGGTAATGTAATTAGTTACTATTGGCCCTGCGATGAGGTGGCGACTTGTCCAGGGTGTACGCTGCATTCCGCCCGATTGTAGCTGAGATAGGCACCAGCACCTCCCGCAACCCCAAAGGGAAAAGCAGTAGAAAATGGATGGAATTAGTTACTATGGTAATCTAATGCGGGTGCCAGTGACAGACATGGAAGGAGATTTTTACAACAAAGTTATAAAGCTTAGTGATATATCAGATGTATCAGATTGAGATGTACTAGAACAGTTCCCTCAGGAAAACTAAAATTCCAGCAGCAGTGTACAGAATTGAGATTGAATTTAAAAAGTAAATAATCGGGGTATAAATGGAAATAAAATAGAAAATATTACAATATTACGGCAGTATAGCTCAGTTGGTAGAGTGGCCATGCCAGCAACTTGAAGGTTCCAGGTTCGATCCCCGCTTCCGCCATCCTAGTCACTGCCGTTGTGTCCTTGGGCAAGACACTTTACCCACCTGCTCCCAGTGTCTTACCACACTGGTTTGAATGTAACTTAGATATTGAGGTTTCGGTATGTAAAAGCGCTTTGAGTCACTAGAGAAAAGCGCTATATAAATGTAAATTCACTTCACTTCACTTCAATAGGAATATAAATTAAAAAGCAACAATAAGAATACACATATAACAGTAAAAATAAGACTATAACAAAAGAAACTAGGCTGTGTTGACCATGTTATGAAAAAGTATTGCACTGTTATGGTTTTACATCCCCTGGCATCCTAGTACCCCGCCTCCCCCCATAGGGGAGTTGTACAGTCTAATGGCATGTGGGAAAAAGTAGTTTTTTTAGTTTTTAGTCTCATTTGCACTCCTTGTTGGGAAATGTATCAACATTTAAGGAGGGAATTTTCAAATTGGCTGTGTGCTGGGTTTTAAAAGTTCTCCCCTTCTGGTCAACATATGAAATAACAAGTTTGTGTAAAAATTTGAAGTACTCCCCCTCTGGCCAACATATGTAATAACAAGTGTGACTAAGAAATTGTAAAGCGCCCCCTTTGGCCAAAATGTATAAAAATAAATAAATAAATAAATATTTATATAGAGACATACTGTAATAACTTTGAGCAAATAATGAAGATTAAAAAACAATTACTAACAAAAAATTCAAATGACCTAAACGCTTAACTTTTTTACATTTGCATAATATGTATATATTATTAATGTTGTAAATACAAATCTTCATTTTACTAGAAAGGGTGGTCCTAGAGAGGTAGGTATTTTTTAGAGGTCTCAAGAAGGTAAGACATACGAGAGTGCGTGTACGTAAGTGTGTGTGTGTGTGTGTGTGTGTGGGTGGCCCGGCCTCCACCCACAGACACATTTGGATGACTAACAAGAGGGTTTACTCAATCTCTTTTATGATGCAATGAACATAGTGTAACCTCCATTTACAAACCCATCTATTTGCGAACTTTTTGATGTACGCACTTTTGGACTGGTGCAAGTGTCCCTCCATTTCCGAACAATGTCTACGTGTACGAACGCTTCATTTAGACATTAATTTTGGCGCCTGCAGACAAAAATGCAGGGTAAATGGTAAATGTGTTGTACTTGTATAGCGCTTTTCTACCTTATTTTTTAAGGAACTCAATGCGTTTGACAGTATTTCCACGTTCACCCATTCACACACACACATTCACACACTGATGGCGGGGGTTTATCCTTGTAGCAGAGGCGGAGCCTGCCACTTACTTTTCAGTATCAGTGTGTGTGCCTTTTGTGCGTGTTTCCTCTTTCGACTAGTTTTGTCCATTTGCTAATTCGAAATTAGTCCCGAAAGGCCAACAGACCAAAGTGGGAAAAGAAGACAGAATCCTTGTGGATTAAAAAACAAAAACAATTTGCGAAGAGTACTGTACATTAATGGCTCTCGCAAGTATGACTGAAAAATATTGATGAAACAGGGTCTGTGACCATTCCACAGCAAGTTTTAATTAGAAATAGACCAGACTTTTCTGGAAAAATATACCAAAACAGACTTTCCACAGCGGGGTACCACTCCTTCAACACAAGAGTGCATACGCGCACACACGGAAGAGGAAGAGGGGCTTTGGGGGCCCGGCCCTCGCCTTTCTCTCTCCTGTGGAAGAGGGGCTTTGGGGGCCCGGCCCTCGCCTTTCTCTCTCCTTCTGCTCCCTTCATTGAGCTCATTGTCAATGTGGGTGGATTCAACTTTTTTAAATGTTTATCACTGTCGTAGTATGGTTGTTAAGGTTGAGGATTTTTGATTGATTCGGAGGGCACCCTAGTGGCTTCTGTGTGTGTGCGCATGTTGCCAGAGCCGCGCCTACAGCAAAATTCAGCTTGTTTTAATAGACAGTTAATCCATCATTGCGGTTATCTTTGTTTGATATACCATAAACTACCATATACTTTTTTCATACACTCTGAACCCTGTGGCTTATAAAGCGGAGCAAAAACAAACAAAAAGAATTTTGTATAAAAAAATTATAATAATAAGCAAAACACTGAGAGGATGTTTTATTGTTTGTACTATGGCGCCATCTTTTGGATGAATTTGAACTGTAGGTTCTGTAGTGTCTTGTGCTTTCAACAACGGGAAGTAGAAATGGTGTTTAGTTTTTTAGCCGTCCATAGCGTTTTTACTCGTATGGATCTGTCATTCATTACGGCAAGCAACGTTTGTAAGTTTTACAGTATAGAATAAACTATTTCATACTTACTAAACCATCCTATGTGTGAAATCTGTAGGACATCATATTTTTACGTGCTATGACCTTAGCATTAGCCAATATGCTAACACGTTTACAGGTGTTTGTGTTTTACAAATTCCTCAGTAAACGTCAACGTGGAGCTATTGAATCTGTTTAGCTGATTGTAAACTTATCTTCCGCAGCTAGTGGGCACATGACGATGACTTCTGTTTTGTTTGATCAGCCGTGTTACAGACATGGTTAGGAAACAGTTAAGGTACATAAATAAACGTTTAAAGAATCTTACTGTGTAAATAACTCATCTCGCAACGTATATATCTGCGGCTTATAGTCTGGTGTGACTAATATATGGAAATTTAGTGTGTGCAGCTTATATCACTGTACACTCTGTAGTCCGCAGAATACGGTACAATACATAATAATTCTTGATATTGCGTTCAAAGTGTACAAATCTTGACTAAAATATAAACTTTTGTCAACGCTGAAACCAATTATTCATGTTTACATTGTTTTTTATGGAAAACTGCTTCACTGTACAAACTTTTGGATTCAAGAACCATTTAAGTTCTTCAATCGAGGTTCCACTGCGGAAAAAACATCATGTTGAAAAGAGAAACTGGAAATTGTGATGTATCATTATATATGCTTGCGTGTTCGAAAAAAACTCTAACTCAAACTCAATTTATATTACATTTCCAGGAAAGGTCAGTGATGGGATAAGGAACAACTGATTATATTTAGGGGCTGATTCAAGACTTTTTTTAAGTTTGTATTGTTTCAACCAATAGAAAAATAATGACTTTAGAATTAGCTAATATGCTAACACGTTTATGAGTGTCTGTGTTTGTATTGTTTCAGTTTCACAAATTCCTCAGTAAACGTCAACGTGGAGTTTTTGCTAGTAGCTAGTGGGTCCATGGCGATGACTTCAGTTTTGTTTGATCATCCATTTTACTGCCGTGTTACAGACATGGTTAGGAAACATATTAGGTATGTAAATAAACATTTACATAATCTTACTGTGTAAATAACTTGGTCTGATGCGGCTGATGTATGGAAATATATTTATTTTCTTCTGAAATTTAGTGGGTGCAGCTTATATCAATGTACCGGAAAATATGGTAAACTGTATATCACTTAAAATTGCGTTGAAAGTGTACAAACCTTGACTAAAATAGAAACTTTTGTCAAGGCTTGAACCAATTATTACATTATTCCTGTTTACATGTTTAACATTGGGGAACTTTACTTCACTTTACAAACTTTTTGATTTAAGAACCAATAAAATTTGTAAATCAAGGTTCTACTGCTCAAAAACATCAGTGGCACATCCCATTACTCACATTTCCAGGTAATGTGAGTAATGGGATAAGGAACAACTGATTATATTTTGGGGCTGATTCAAGACTTTTTTTTTTTTTTTACCTTTGGGAGGTCTGTGCTCTCCGAGTTCTCATTTCATAAAATACATAATTTATGTTATAAAATACATAATTTATGTTAGTTTGACATTTGCTTTGAATTTAATGGTGATGATTACCAAACAATAACTTTTGCAGATAATTATATAATTACGAATATATAACTTAAATATATAACAAATCTAATCAAAAGGATGATTTAAAAAATATCTATCTCTGTTATAAATGAAAAAATGTTGGTTGTAAAATGATGAATTTAATTAGAAATAAACCAACAAAATAAACGTAACCTTTGTGTGAAAATATGTTTAAATAGAAATACTTTACAAACGGGCTTCACGGTGGAAGAGAGGTTAGTGCGTCTGCCTCACAATACGAAGTTCCTGCAGTCCTGGGTTCAAATCCAGGCTCGGGATCGTTCTGTGTGGAGTTTGCATGTTCTCCCCGTGACTGCGTGGGTTCCCTACGGGTACTCCGGCTTCCTCCCACTTCCAAAAACATGCACCTGGGCATAGGTTGATTGGCAACACTAAATTGGCCCTAGTGTGTGAATGTGAGTGTGAATGTTGTCCGTCTATCTGTGTTGGCCCTTCGATGAGGTGGCGACTTGTCCAGGGTGTACCCCGCCTTCCGCCCGATTGTAGCTGAGATAGGCGCCAGCGCCCCCCGCGACCCCGAAAGCGAATAAGCGGTAGAAATTGGATGGATTTTGATCCAAGAACCAATTAAGTTTGTAAACCAAGGTTCCACTGCTCAAAAACATCAGTGGCACTTTCCATCACTCACATTTCCAAGTAATGTGAGTAATGGGAAAAGGAACAACTAATTATATTTTTGGGCTGATTCAAGAATCTTTTTTTTTTTTTTTTTTTTTTTTACTTTTGGGAGGTCTGCACTCTCCGACTTCTTAATTATCAAAATACATAATTAATGTTATTTATGTGTTAGTTTGACATTTACTTTAAATGTAATTACCAATATGCAATGGTTTTGATTACCAAACAACAATAACATTTGCAGATAATACGTATATACAACTTAAACATAACAAATCTAATCAAAAGTATGATTTTAAAAATATTTACCGTATTTTTCGGACTATAAGTCGCAGTTTTTTTCATAGTTTTACCGGGGGTGCCACATTTACTCCGGAGCAACTTATGTGTGAAATTATTGACACAATACCGTAAAATATTGTCAGCAATCGTCACACACGGTCAGCAATCGTCACATACACCTCAACCAATAACAATTCGGCGGGGAATAGTGATGGCAGAAGAGCATTGTGGGTCATAGAATGCTAACTGCTATATGCTATATGCTACTCCGTAGCTATTCAAATGGATAATTTTATCGTTGGCGGTAACTTATAAAAACTGAGAAGGGCTTAACAAAAATTGGACCGAAAAGCAAATCATGTACTGCAGATTACAAGATAGACGTAGTGAAATATGCAGCAGAAAATGACGAGAGGAAGCGGCGAATACCTTTGGAGTTGGCAGAGTTGTTTAGAAGCGACATCGAGGAAGAAGATTTCATGGGATTTACCGATAAGGAGTGACAGAATGTTTGGTAAATGTATAGCATGTTCTATATGTTATTGTTATTTGAATGACTCTTACCATAATATGTTACGTTAACATACCAGGCACCTTCTCAGTTGGTTATTTATGCGTCATATAACGTACACTTATTCCGCCTGTTGTTCACTATTCTTTATTTCTTTTAAATTGCCTTTCAAATGTCTATTCTTGGTGTTGGATTTTATCAAATACATTTCCCCAAAAAATTCGACGTATATCTGTTTTTTTTCTTCTTTATTATGCATTTTCGGACAGTGCGACTTATACTCCGGAGCGACTTATAATTGAAAAATTTACCGTATCTATATAATAAATGACAAAATGTTGGTTGTAAAATGATTAATTTAAATAGAAATAAAGTAACAAAATAAACGTAAGCTTTTGTGTGAAAATACGTTTGAATAGAAAAACAATTAATTGATTTTAGGAGATTAGTTATAATTTTATTCAAAACATGAATTATTGGTCATGTTAATTGAATGTTAATTATCTAAAAAGACAATAAAATGGTATTGGGCAGGCTAACACAGCATGGCTGGTTCACTGATATTGAGGTCAATGAAAACAGTTACTTGTAATTGAGAAAAATATGACATTTTCAGCGATCTTTGTCCATCAGTATGATTTCCATTACATTATAGTAAAGTTTGAGGGGCGGGCTAAGATGCCATGTGGAGGAGAATACCACGTTTGTGTTGGAGCCGCTTAAAGGGCCGCACTGGAAAGCTGTCTTGCTTAAATACAGACGTAATGATTGGATTAGTGCTTCTTGCTTTGGCGATGGCGTGATAGCGGGATTACACTCGTTGGGCTCAATAGATTTCCTGTCAGACGCCATGAAGCCCACCGTGGAAGTGGAAGAGGGGAGGGAGGAGCCTCACCTCAGCATGCACATAGAGAGGAAAGTAACGTGAGGGGGAAAAACAAGTCCTGGTCATTTAATTCGGACGATTAAAAAGAGCCAACTTCAACTTGAATATGGAGTCATACGCTTCTCTTTGCAGTGCACCTCATTAAAAATATCAACATATCCCTGCTATTGATTATGTCTGGATGTCTTAATCAGATCAGCAGAATAGCCTCCCTCCCTCTACGGCCAAGTACATTAATGCCAAAATATTGATCAAAAATGTAATTGAATTCACTGCTGCGTTTTATTAATCAGCCGCCTGACTCTGATCAAAGGTGACAAGCAGAAAGAAAACGACAAAATGTATAATCGTGGGCCGGTTTGGTTCTGTTTGTCTCCGGGCTGGTGATCGGTAAAGAGCGCGTGATTGCTTCCGTATTGATCGGGACCAAAAAAGTAGGTTGATGAAGAGGGTTGGAGTTTGGTAGATCGCCTGATAGTTGACGAGTTACATGGTGGATGTGGTAAAGAACACTTTTAGACTTTTAACTTTAATGTATTTAAACAAAATTGACATATATTTGAATAATAATTTCTCAGAAGTCCCACAAAAAGGTATTGGGAGTTTGTTGTCTAGATGTTGAGACCTAAAAGTATAAAAGTACTTTAAGTAAGCTGTTTTGTGTGTCTGTTGCTTTAATTCAAATGAGGGTATTAAGCAATCTGGGCTGAAAAACTCCATCCCATCCCATCCCAGATGCTGGCTTTTGAACTTGGCACCTACAACAGTCCGGATGGTTCTTTTCCTCCTTTGCATAGTAGAGTTTTAACTTGCACTTACAAATGTAGCGACAAACTGTAGTTACTGACAGTGGTTTTCTGAAGTGTACCTGAGCCCATGTGGTGATATCTTTTACACACAGATGTCGCTTTTTGATGCAGTACCGCCTGAAGGATCGGAGTTCCGTGATATCATCGCTTAGGTGCAGTGATTTCTCCAGATTCTCTGAACATTTTGACGATATTACGGAGCCTAGATGGTGAAATCCCTGAATTCCTCGCAATTGCTCGTTAAGAAATGTTGTTCATAAAATGTTCGACAATCTGCTCACGCATTTGTTCAAAAAGTGGTGACCCTCGCCTCAACCTTGTTTGTGAATGACTAAACATTTCATGGAAGCTGCTTCTACAGCCAATCATGAAACCACCTGTCCCCAATTAGCCTGTTCACCTGTGGGATGTTCCAAATAAGTGTTTGATGAGCATTCCTCAACTTTCTCAGTCTTTTTTACCACTTGTGCTAACGTTTTTTAAACATGTTGCAGACATCAAATTCCAAATGAGCTAATATTTGCAAAAAATAATAAAATTTTCCAGTGCGAACGTTAAGCATTTTGTCTTTGCAGTCTATTCAATTGAATATAGGTTGGATAGGATATGCAAATCATTGTATCCTTTTTTTTATTTGTGATTTACACAATGTGCCAACTTCACTGGTTTTGGAGTTTGTTGTTTAACACGGTCCATCTCAAAAAGTGGGGCAGGCCCCTTGTAGAAACGCGATGCCCATCGGGTAACATGTTTTTTTTTGCCGTACCAGAATAGGACGAAGCATATGTAGTACTTGGCTTCACTGTAACCACGGGAGGAGACGAGGAAAAGACGGTGTGTTGTTTCCTTTAATATTAATAAGGGTACAATGTTATGCAGAGGTATACTTAGAACAATTTTATGGACAAATTATACTACAAACAAAATAAAAACGGAATACGATGATTTGCAAATCCTTTTCAACCCATATTCAATTGAATGCACTACAAATACAAGATATTTGATGTTCAAACTCATAAACTTTATTTTTTTTTGCAAATAATAATTAACTTAGAATTTCATGGCTGCAAAACGTGCCAAAGTAGTTGGGAAAGGGCATGTTCACCACTGTGTTACATCACCTTTTCTTTTAACAACACTCAATAAACGTTTGGGAACTGAGGAAACTAATTGTTGAAGCTTTGAAAGTGGAATTATTTCCCATTCTTGTTTTATGTAGAGCTTCAGTCGTTCAACAGTCCAGGGTCTCCGCTGTCGTATTTTACGCTTCATATTGCGCATAACATTTTCGATGGGAGACAGGTCTGGACTGCAGGCGGGCCAGGAAAGTACCTGCACTCTTTTTTTACGAAGCCATGCTGTTGTAACACGTGATTAATGTGGCTTGGCATTCCATCCATCCATCCATTGTCTACCGCTTATTCCCTTTGGGGTTGCGGTGGCCGCTGGTGCCTATCTCAGCTACAATCTGGCGGAAGGTGGCGTGCACCCTGGACAAGTCGCCACCTCATCGCAGGGCCAACACAGATAGACAGACAACATTCACACTCACATTCACACACTAGGGCCAATTTAGTGTTGCCAATAAAACCTATCCCCAGGTGCATGTTTTTGGAAGTGGGAGGAAGCCGGAGTACCCGGAGGAAAGCCACGCATTCAGGGCGAGGACATGCAAACTCCACACAAAAAGATCCCGAGCCTGGGATTGAACCATGACTACTCAGGACCTTCGTAATGTGAGGCAGACGCACTAACCCTTCTGCCACCGTGAAGCCCTGGCTTGGCATTGTCTTGCTGAAATAAGCAGGGGTCAATGAAAAAGACGGCGTTTCAGTGGCAGCATATAATGTTCCAAAACCTGTATGTACCTTTCAGCATTAATGGTGCCTTCACAGATGTGTAAGTTACCCATGCCTTGGGCACTAATGCACCCCCAAACCATCACAGATGCTGGCTTTTGAACTTTGCGTCGATAACAGTCTGGATGTTTCGCTTCCCCTTTGGTCCGGAAGACACGATGTCGAATATTTACAAAAACAATTTGAAATGTGGACTTGTCAGACCACAGAGCACTTTTCCACTTTGCATCAGTCCATCTTAGATGATCTCGGGCCCAGAGAAGCCGGCGGCATTTCTGGATGTTGTTGATAAATGGCTTTCGCTTAGCATAGTAGAGCTTTAACTTGCACTTAAAGATGTAGCGACAAACTGTATTTAGTGACAGTGGTTTTCTGAAGTGTTCGTGAGCCCATGTGGTGATATCCTTTAGAGATTGATGTCGGTTTTTGATACAGTGCCGTCTGAGGGATCGAAGGTCACGGTCATTCAATGTTGTTTTCCGGCCATGCCGCTTACGTGGAGTGATTTTTCCAGATTCTCTGAACCTTTTGATGATATTATGGACAGGACTGTAAATGTTGAAATCCCTAAATATCTTGCAATTGCACTTTGAGAAACGTTGTTCTTAAACTGTTTGACTATTTGCTCACGCAGTTGTGGACAAAGGGGTGTACCTCGCCCCATCCTTTCGTGTGAAAGACTGATCATTTTTTGGGAAGCTGTTTTTATACCCAATCATGGCACCCAGCTGTTCCCAATTAGCCTGCACACCTGTGGAATGTTCCAAATAAGTGTTTGATGAGCATTCCTCAACTTTATCAGTATGTATTGCCACCTTTCCCAACTTCTTTGTCACATGTTGCTGGCATCAAATTCTAAAGTTAATGATTATTTGCAAAAAAAAAATGTTTATCAGTTTGAACATCAAATATGTTGTCTTTGTAGCATATTTAACTGAATATGGGTTGAAAATGATTTGCAAAACGTTATATTCCGTTTATATTTATATCTAACACAATTTCTCAACTCATATAGAAACGGGGTTTGTATATAGAGTCACAAAAAATGTTCTTCTTCCTAAGGGAAGCATAACAGAAAATAATTGAAAAGCACTTTTCAAACGGGATAATCCTTTTCAAACAATATGAAAGCATGTGTTAATCGCACGGATATTATTAACAAGGCTTAGTTCAGGCTGACTACAAAAATAAATAATAATAATGACGCACTTTACATTTATTTAAATCTCAAAGTGCTAAAAAGTGTAAAAATAATAAGAAAAAAATAAAAATAGAAAGTCAGAATATATAATGAAAAATTTAAATAGAAATTTAATTATGACACACACTAGATAAACACTAGAAAAACAAAAACATAGATAAAAATAGAAATTAGAGCATGAAAGCACAGGATAAAACAGATAAGCATATTAATACTAATCAAATATACTTCAATAAGAAAGGACTCATAAAAACTGCTAAAATAATTAAAATTCTAACTTATAAATAATAAATGGAAATAATGTAAATGTTTCTCAACTGTCAATAAAAAAAATACAATTTCACCACTTTAGTCATCTTTTTTGTGCTTAAAAAAAGCTTCCCTATGACTTGAGCACCATAATTCTTCTGTCTGTTTGCTATTGTTATTACTGCCACAAGTGGTGGAAAAGTGTATTACACCTGAGTACCTCTGCGGCCCATACGAACCCCACCTGATAAAGTAATATTATTGGCGGCCCGCTAGGGGGCACTCGTGGCCCTGATTAAGAAACACTCATCTGACGGACAAACCAATGGCTACAATAGCATAACCCCTTGGCAGAGGTACAACTTTATATGTACATTGTGACCTAAGAAAGTTTTTTTTTTTGTTATACGTATTTTGTAGCAGTTAAAACAGCTGCATTAAAGTGTGACAAAAAAATTACAAAACCCAAAACCAAATTGTTTAAATTGTGAATAAAAGCAGAATCAACAACACCCAGAAACGCTGCCGGCTTCGCTGGGCCCCGAGCTCATCCAAGATGGACTGATGCAAAGTAGAAACATGTTCTGTGGTCTAATTAATCCATATTTTAAATTGTTTTTGGAAACTGTGGAAGTCGAGGTAAAGAACCATCCAGACTGTTACAGGCGCAAAGTTCAAAAGTCAGCATCTGCGATGGTATGAGGGTGAATTAGTGCCCAAGGCATGGGTAACTGACACATCTGTGAAGGCAACATTAATGCTGAAAGGTACATACTGGTTTTGGAGCAACACATGTTGCCATCCAAGCAATGTTATCATAGACGCCCCTTCTTATTTCAGCAAGACAATGCCAAGCCACGTGTTACAAAAGTGTGGCTTTGTAGTAAAAGAGTGCGGGTACTAGACTGGCCTGCCTGTATTCCAGACATGTCTCCCATTGAGAATGTGTGGCAAATTATGAAGCCTAAAATGCCACAACAGAGACCCCGGACTGTTGAACAACTTAAGCTGTATATCAAGCAAGAATGGGAAATAACTCCACCTGAAAAGCTTCAAAAATTGGTGTCCTCAATTCCCAAACCATTACTGAGTGTTGTTAAAAGGAAAGGCCATGTAACATAGTGGTAAAAAATGCCCCTGTGTCAACTTTTTTTGCAATATGTTGCTGCCATTAAATTCTAAGATAAAAAAAAAAATAGTTTCTCAGTTCGAACATTAAATATCTTGTCTTTGCAATCTATTAAATTGAATATAAGTTGAAAAGGATTGGCAAATCATTGTATTCTGTTTTTAATTACAAATTACACAACGTGTCAACTTCACCTGTTTTGGGTTTTGTACTTGCAAACACTTGTGCAACAATTATATACTGAAAATGTTAAGTGTTTTTTTGGAGGGGATGGGGGGTGGGGGGGTTGGATAGCAACACTTTTGTACAGGAAGAAGTGTTTTCAAACCCAACCATGGTGGAAAAAGCATACATTGTTGTTACTTAACATCTTTTCACACGTGTATGACATTTAAGTATCTTAGAAACAAGTCTGTAGAGTTTCGCCACATTACCAACGGTTCACTTCTTTTTACGCTTGTACACTTGTATGAAAAGATGATTACTGAGGTCGAAGGCGGCGAGGGCCCCAGCTGCCGGAGGACTATGAGGACTCTTAGTTTCCTGCCCGCTGCATCCTTCAGGGACTGGCTAAACCTGCCCTCTCTCCTCCTATTCCTATTTAGCGGCGTGATGCTGAGCCACTGTGGGAAGCAGCTGCTGTTGCTTTAGAGGAAAGGCGCGTGGAAAAGTGCACACGTAGAACCCTTTAGCCACGCTAAGCCCCCGTAAACAGTCCGCTTTATAGTCTCAGGACCTGCGTCTGACTTGTAAACACCTTTTTGGAAATGTGTGTTTGTGCTTCTTGCAGCGCTCCCCTGTCAATGACTGCAGGCTGCGTTTGCCCGCCCAAACGCCGCCATCCACCCGCCTCTCCCGCATTGGCCCCCGTCAGGACCGCCCTCCTCGGCGAGGACCAATAGCAGGTGCAACATACGCCTCAAAGCCACACCCCCTTGTTCTTATAGCACCCCCTGTGCTTCAATGGAGACTCAATCCTTCCTAACCTTTTCCTGGTGTGTGCTCTCTCTCTCTCTTACTCTATTTCTTCTTCTATTACTGCATCCATCCATCCATCCATCTCCACAATTACCATCGCCTTCTCCTGCAGCCTTGCTGAAGTTTTCCGGGTCACACGGGGGCAATGGGTAGAGGTAGGGGTTACCAGCCCCCAGGAAGACCTGAGCAACATTGAGTGCAAGATGATGTGAGACCGGAGAAGTGAGCTCCTCCTCCTCCTCCTCCGACCGTTCTCTTTCTCTCTCCCACAACATCTGGAATGCTTAACCTGGACTGATGGATGTTTCCGAACTGTGCATCCCTGACGCGCTCTGCTACCATAACCAGTAAGTACATCCTAATCCCCCCTAAACTAAGTCAAACTCAATATACAAGCGTCACCTTGTTGAATATCTGCTCCATGTCCATCATGGGACTGGAAACTTCATAGGGACTTTTGACCCTGCAGCTGTCCCACTGTGCATCAGGATCCAGGTTTAGCGCAGACTAACTATGCATCCCACATTTGTCTTAGAGCGTGCACAAATTCCCATCCAGTGCATAAAATGAAGAAAGTTTTCCTCATAGTTTCATGAGTTTGGCTAACACCAGAAATAGTGCATGTAAGTGACAGTAAGTACAACAGTGCGGCTCGGCTGCGGCGTTGCATGCAAACGAGTCTTTTGCCAGCAAGACCCCTTTTCGTGGGATCCTCTTAAATGTTAATCTCTAAAAGGGATTGGGCACTTTTTACACGGCTGTTAATTATGAACGGTCCGACTAAGACGCGGAAAAACCAAAACAGACGTGGAAATCCTCTAAATGTAGTTTTTTTTTTTTTTTTTTCCGGTTGATGTATTGTTCGTTTATAATAAGCCTTTTTGCTGGCCAATTACAGCTAATTAGCAAGAGTACGAATTTTCACCAGAGGGCTTTAAGCCAAATAAGTCGAGTTTTTCAGCTTAATTGTAATTATTTTGGTGAATTTGCACGGTATTTTAGATGGAATGTTGACACTAACTTGTTTGGTATATTTCTGCCTGATAAAAGCCCCACTCTAAGGGGACCCATTCATGCATATTCCATAGCACCTAGAAATAATACCATATTTTTCAGAATAGAAGTCGCTCCGGAGTATAAGTCGCACCTGCCGAAAATGCATAATAAAGAAGGGAAAAAACATATATAAGTCGCACTGGAGTATAAGTCGCATTTTTTGGGGAAATTTATTTGATAAAACCCAACACCAAGAATAGACATTTGAAAGGCAATTTAAAATAGATAAAGAATAGTGAACAACAGGCTGAATAAGTGTACGTTATATGACGCATAAATACCCAACTAAGAAGGTGCCTGGTATGTTAACGTAACATATTATGGTAAGAGTCATTCAAATAACTATAACATATAGAACATGCTATACATTTGCCAAACAATCTGTCACTCCTAATCGCTAAATCCCCTGAAATCTTATACGTCTAGTCGCTTACGTTAACGAGCTAAATAATATTATCTGTTATTTTACGGTAATGTGTTAATAATTTTACACATAAGTCGCTCCTGAATATAAGTCGCACTATGAAAAAAACTGAGACTTATAGTCCGAAAAATACGGTACTTAAGAAGTGTTTTGTTTTACTTAATAGCAGTTTTTCAAAGCATTCAAAATTTGTTTTGAGGAAAAATGAAACTAAAATGCTCTTTTCTGGGCCATAAAACTGCATTTAATACACACTTGTTGCCTTTATTGGAGGCAACATGGTTCTAAAACCTATGTATAGGACAAGTAAAGTTGCCTTTGTTTACATACATGCTTACTGTACATTTGTTGTTCATCGCTATATACTGCAATGCATTATGCTATTTTTTATCCTCCTAGTATTGCAAAATGTTAGAAATACTCTTCAGTATGTTGCATTAGAGCTGCAGACGACAGTCATCATAGTTAACATATTGTTGATGGAATAATCCAATGAAAACTGAGCATTATATAAGAAATAGGCATATATAATGTTGTGGCTTGTGATTGTATATAATAACTAATACGGTATGTGACTATGCCCCAGGAGGATGTCTCTGTTAATTCAGGGGCCAATTTGGGTCACGTTTGAAAAACTTGTTAAAAAAAATACTATTATACTAGATGGATAGATAGTACTTTATTGATTACTTCAGGGGAGTTCCTTCAGGAAAATTAAAGTTCCAGCAGCAGTGTACAGAGTTGAGATCAATTAAAAAAATACAAAATATATAAAATCTAGAAGAAAAAAATATATATATATATTATATACTATAAAAATCCACATGTATAATATTGTTGTTTTTCTATAAATGTGTATTGTGAATATGTTGTGTTAAGTAGCATCCAACTAGGATAAAAGTACTATATACACAGCACATGTAATCTAATATTATATATATATATTATTACAATATTGTATGTTAATAAAACCCCCAAATAAAAGCATGTACAATCTGACACTTTAGCTAAATATATACATACTGTACATATCATGATTAATGTTAGTTTATTTTTTTCCTAATTGAAAGGACAGAAAATTATTAGGAATTCATGTCATTAATAGACATGCAAAGTTGGTTTAAAATATAACACATTAAAAACCGTGCACATTTTTTTTTGTCATGATGTATCTTACTATAAATGTTTTGACATGAAAAAAAGCTGATTAAAAATATTTTCACAATCACTTAATCACTCATTTTCTTAAATATTGAAATGATTTCAAATGCATATTTTTGACCGTTTTTTGTTTTGTTTGTTTTTGTTTTATGATAAATTAACATATCTCGGGGAGTTTATTTTACATTTGACATTATATACGAGGCAGAAAGTATTTTTTATTTAGTTTGCGCCAATAAATCTGATCCATCATCTCTATTCCCACAGGGGTCTTCAGGATAAGTGGTGGCACATAGACACACATACTCGCACATACACACACTCACACACAGTCAAAAAAATACCAAAGTTTCACACAGATGGCTTCAAAATTCAGTGGCGTTGTACTATGGTGATACTTCAGTGTGTGACAAGAAAAACATCATCTACAGTATTTATATTATGTTGTATTATTGCACATACTGTACTTATTATACTGTGTATGCTACACAACTTTTTACTTTAAAAAAATACTTTTGTTTTTACATTTTCATGTTTTTTTTCAATGACTTATAGGAATGACAAGCATGTTCCTCCAAACCACTGCTCGCAGACTGTAGATGACAGAGCAGCATGAAATTTAACTTAATTACATTTCTAAATGTGACACAAAAATGTAATTACAACAACAAATATTTTAATGTTGTTTTACTGTAAGATATTGTATTTTTCCACCAAAAAAATAGTGTTTTAGGGCAGAAAAATATTTTATTGCATCATTTAGTGGACTAAATGAATAAAAATACTGTACTTTTTTTGATTTTTCATTCATAATGCACTGCATGTGTTCATGAATAGAGACGAGTAAGCGACAAAGCCTTGCTAAAGGGCTGCATGCAATTTTTGTTTTTTATAGATTTTGTCCTAATGTCGTTTATTTGCACATTAATGTAAAAAATATTGCTTAAATTAAATCAAATTTAACTTTTTTTTAAAAGTAAATCATGTTAAATATAGCTTAAAATATGTATACAACCCAAAAAAATGTGTTTAACTTATAATAATAATAATAATAATAATAATAATAATGATAATAACAATTATAATATTACTGATGTCAATAACATGATACAATTAATAGTACATAATAATACAATTAAGTTCCTAAAATGTGTTGAAATCAAATGAAATCAAACTTTGCCGAGCCAACAAAAACTTAGTCCAGCGGAAATCACGTTCAAATAGTATAAAAACAAGGGGGAAAGTAATATATATATATATATATATATATATATATATATATATATATATATATATATATATATATATATATATGATTACTTAAAACATTTTTATTAGTATGAAGATGATACATATAATCACAATAATAAAAACATTAAATACTGTTTTTATTATTGTGATTATATATATATATATATATATATATATATATATATAAATAAATAGTGCATCTGAAAACATAAAAATACTTAGTAGTGCTACCTGCAGAGTCAAAAGTAATGAACTCACAAAACAGAACAGGAATTGCCAACAGTCCCTAAAAATAGTTATATTATAACAATAATTAATTTATATTCAATTTAATAAATCGGATAAAAAAAAATATTTTTCCACCTTCCTCAGCACGATACATTTTTGAAAAGTTACGCACCCCGACAGTGTTATATGGAAGCCTCACTCTGAGTGTCATGTGTGTGTGTGTGTGTGTGTGTGTGTGTGTGTGTGTGTGTGTGTGTGTGCGTGCGTGCGTGTGTGCCTGACAGCATCACAAGTGGAATAACTTCTTTCCCTTTCATGAAGACCCTCCTCCCTTCTTCACTTCATATAGATATCACCTTCAGACAATCTGCGTGGTAGTGTGTGTTTTTGTGTGTGTGTATGTGCGTGTGTGTGTGTGTGTGTGTGTGTGTGTGTGTGTGTGTGTGTGTGTGTGTGTGTGTGTGTGCGTGTGTGTGTGTGTGTGTGTGTGTGAGTGAAGGACTCACTAGGATGTAGATGTGTGCAAGAACGTTTAAATACAAAGCCAGCTCTGCCTCCTCCTCAATCAGTTAGTGTTATTGATCAAGTGGCAAACAGGAAGTGGTGCGTATCATCACAAAAGGCCGCCATGTTTCCTTTCTCACGGAGGTCTCGAGTCATCATTTGCATGGCGTTCACTTGAGATGCAGGCCGTGCGCTAATCGCATTAGCTCCATGCAAAGTTGGCTCATTTGCACATTTGTTTCAAAATGAATACGGAGGAGGGGGGTCACAATCTGCGGGTGGACAAGTGGTGATTATAGTTGCAATGTTATGTCGGCGAAGAAGAAGACGAAGAAGAAGCAGACGTTTGAAGGTTACGTTTCCAGGCGGTAATTGAAATGCAAAATAACAGGAGAAGATCGATGTCCATCTCTGTTTATTTATGAAATCAATATGGTAACTGTCCCTCATGAGTCCACCCCCCCCCCCCCATCCTCCCACCAACATCACCTCCTCACTCTTCATTCCCAATGACGGCTTAAGTCGCTGCTCGTTTATTCCCCGCACTCCACCACTGTGTGTCTTCTTAAAAGGCAGTTAGGGGGTGTGTTTGACTTTGCAGAGAGAACACAACGCCTATGTAGATGGGGGTGTGGAGGGGGAGGGGGGAGAATCCAGGTGAGGAGACCTCATCCATGTGGGAAATCTATGCATGCATGTCGCCCCATGGCTATGACATTGAAAAGGCCGCATGCTGGACGTCCTGTCTTTATACGTCCTCCTGAGAACCAGCGTCCTCTGCAGTGGACTTTTGATTTTGGTCCAGTTCTTCTGTGAAAGTTACACGCTGCAGAGAAAAATAGCCCTGTTAAGCGTAACACAAATGTCCACTGAAGAGGACACTGATTCTCTAAAGCAAGGGTCCCCAAATGTTTGACCCAGTGGCCGCATTTGTTTAAAAAAATTGGCCGGGGGCCGGGCTATTATATATATATATATATATATATATATATATATATATATATATATATATATATATATATATATATATATATATATATATATATATATATAATGTTTTCATTATGTTCACAACAGATCACACTTGTTAGTTAAACTATGAAACAGAGCTACGATGTCAACAAAAAATAAAAGTATTTTAAAAAAATTTTTCTCTCATGTTTTCAATAGTTTTAGTTGCTGCCAACCTATAGTGTAAATCTATTGAAGGGACACTGTACAACTCCCCCACTCCCTTACCCATCCCACCCAAACAATGACAGACTATCATGGAAAGATTAATGAAGTAATTTCATGCATGACTCCTTGTCGCTGTCCTTCTGAGCCTCCATGTTCCTACGCACCTTCAACACAACTGTGATATATTTGCTTTTTCCGGCTTAACAAAGTCATAGTGAAGAACACTACATGAATCTTTGAATGTTTACATTTACTCTTTAACCCAGACCTGAGTAAATTAAGCCCGTTAAGCTTTTCAATCTGGCCCGCTGGACATTCCCAAATAATTTTTTTAGATATTTAAGATGGAAACTATAGCTGCCATTATGATGTGCAGGGATGTTTGTAAATAAACTATACAAAGTACTTCAATGGTTGGAATCTGCACTTTTGCATGATATACTAGTTACTATGGTAATCTAATTAGTTACTATGGTAATCTAAGTCACAGCAGCTCAGACGAGGCACCAAGCAGTGTGGGTGGAGAGCGTTTCCACAGAGTGTTTCCAGGGCGAGCCTGAAAATGCGGGTGTCAGGGATAAACGCGGAAAGAGATTATTACAGCAAAGTTCTAAAGCTTAGTGATACAAACCCCGTTTCCATATGAGTTGGGAAATTGTGTTAGATGTAAATATAACGGAATACAATTATGTGCAAATCATTTTCAACCCATATTAAGTTGAATATGCTACAAAGACAACATATTTAATGTTCAAACTGATAAACATTTTTTTTTTGCAAATAATCATTAACTTTAGAATTTGATGCCAGCAACACGTAACAAAGAAGTTGGGAAAGGTGGCAAAAAATACTGACAAAGTTGAGGAATGCTCATCAAACACTTATTTGGAACATCCCACAGGTGTGCAGGCTAATTAGGAACAGGTGGGTGCCATGATTGGGTATAAAAACAACTTTCCAAAAAATGCTCAGTCTTTCACAAGAAAAGATGGGGCGAGGTACACCCCTTTGTCCACAACTGCGTGAGCAAATAGTCAAACAGTTTAAGAACAACGTTTCTCAAAGTGCAATTGCAAGAAATTTAGGGATTTCAACATTTACGGTCCACAATATCATCAAAAGGTTCAGAGAATCTGGAGAAATCACTCCACGTAAGCAGCATGGCCGGAAACCAACATTGAATGACCGTGATCTTCGATCGCTCAGACGGCACTGTATCAAAAACCGACATCAATCTCTAAAGGATATCACCACATGGGCTCAGGAACACTTCAGAAAACCACTGTCACTAAATACAGATCGTTGCTACATCTGTAGGTGCAAGTTAAAGCTCTACTATGCAAAGCAAAAGCCATTTATCAACAACATCCAGAAACGCTGCCGGCTTCTCTGGGCCCGAGATCATCTGAGATGGACTGATGCAAAGTGGAAAAGTGTTCTGTGGTCTGAAAAGTCCACATTTCAAATTGTTTTTGGAAATGTTCAACTTCGTGTCATCCGGACCAAAAGGGAAGCGAACCATCCAGACTGTTATCGACGCAAAGTTCAAAAGCCAGCATTTGTGTTGGTATGGGGGTGCATTAGTGCCCAAGGCATGGGTAACTTAAACATCTGTGAAGGCACCATTAATGCTGAAAGGTACATACAGGTTTTGGAACAGCATATGCTGCCATCTAAGCGCCGTCTTTTTCATGCATGCCCCTGCTTACTTTAGCAAGACAATGCCACATTAAGCACGTGTTATAACAGCGTGGCTTTGGAAAAAGAGAGTGCGGGTAATTTCCTGGCCCACCTGCAGTCCAGACCTGTCTCCCATCGAAAATGTGTGGCGCATTATGAATCGTAAAATACGACAGCGGAGAACCCGGACTGTTGAACGACTGAAGCTCTACATAAAACAAGAATGGAAAGAATTCCACTTTCAAAGCTTAAAAAATTAGTTTCCTCAGTTACCAAACGTTTATTGAGTGTTGTTAAAAGAAATGGTGAAGTAACACAGTGGTGAACATGCCCTTTTCCAATTACTTTGGCACGTGTTGCAGCCATGAAATTGTATTTTGATTATTATTTGCAAAAAAAAAACAATGTTTATGAGTTTGAACATCAAATATCTTTTCTTTGTAGCATATTCAATTGAATATGGGTTGAAAAGGATTTGCAAATCATTGTATTCAGTTTATATTTACATCTAACACAATTTCCCAACTCATATGGAAACGGGGTTTGTATATATATGTATATATTCCAGGCTTCACGGTGGCAGAGGGGTTAGTGTGTCTGCCTCACAATACAAAGTTCCTGCAGTCCTGGGTTCAAATCCAGGCTCGGGATCTTTCTGTGTGGAGTTTGCATGTTCTCCCCGTGAATGAGTGGGTTCCCTCCGGGTACTCCGGCTTCCTCCCACTTCCAAAGACATGCACCTGGGGATAGGTTAATTGGCAACACTAAATTGGCCCTAGTGTGTGAATGTGAGTGTGAATGTTGTCTGTCTATCTGTGTTGGCCCTGCGATGAGGTGGCGACTTGTCCAGGGTGTACCCTGCCTTCCGCCCGTTTGTAGCTGAGATAGGCGCCAGCGCCCCCCGCGACCCCGGAAGGGAATAAGCGGTAGAAAATGGATGGATGGATGGATGTATATATTCCTCCCGCACTAATTGACTGAAAGAGCGCGCATTTGCCGCTGATGATGTCACATTATCGATGGGAAAATGCATTTTACAACAATATGATTTGACTGAGCCGCTAGGAGACAACAGGTAACAACAGTAAAATGAATTAGAAAGGACAGATTTAAAAAAATTAAAATTAAAATTAAAAATAAAAGTAAAATAGTTTTTTTTTATTTTTTTATTTGAGACTTCCCGCGGGCCGGATTTTGGGCGCTGGTGGGCCGTATTCGGCCCTTGGGCCGTAGTTCGGAGCTTAGTGATATAAGATGTATCAAATTGTAGGTGGTTTCATTTTTTTACCCTTCGCGTTCATTTTTCGCTGTGTTTGTTGCATTTTTGTTGCGTTAAAATATGTTGATGGAGTGGGTAGGTGACATTTATATGTTGTCAATATTCAGTGTTTTGTCTTTCATAGTTAATGTTGTAAATAAGTTAAAGTTAAAGTACCAATGATTTTTGCACACACACTAAGTGTGGCTAAATTGTTCCCTGCATTTAAAACATCACCCTTGATCACTCCCTGGGAGGGGAGGGGAGCAGTGAGAAGCAGCGGTGGCCGCGCCCGTGAATGATTGTTGGTGCTTTAACCCCCAGTTCCCACCCTTGATGCTGAGTGCCAAGCAGGGAGGTAACGGGTCCCATTTTTATAGTCCTTGGTAGACTCGGCCGGGGTTTGAACTCACAACCAACCAATCTCAGGGTGGACACTCTAACAATCCATCCATTTTATATCACTTGTCCCTTTTGTGGTCATGAGTGGTGTTGGAGCCTATCTCTGCTGCATACGAGCGGTATTGTAAATCCCACATTCTTTATTTTCATGTACATTCTGGGTGTCTCATTCAGTAAAAAAAAATTAAAATTCCTTTCTTTTTTTTTTAAGGCGATCTGTCGTAACGTTTTTAGCATTCAATCAGACATTATTGTGAGGTTTTGTATTAGTGTTCTTAAAAATCAGATATACCCGCCCCCCCAGACAAATGTCTTTATATATGCCCCCCGAAAGTCAAAAAAATGGCCTAGGTCTGCTTTAACCTGTCTGAAATGGAGGAGTAAGAAGCAGGGTTTATTTAATCCACCTTACACATCTTCATCACATGTGTAAGGTTACCATTTATTAAATTGAAACAAGACAATCTGTCTATAAAAAAACAACTAATTATGCCATTTAGGCGGTTTAGTTATGTTCCTAATTGACTGAATTGGACATATTCTCAAGCCTCCTAAAACAACACTCCCAGTTACAGTACGGTGTTACTAATCACGTAGTGAACAATGCACTATCCCATCGGGAATCCCCCCTCTCTGCCTGCGATGATGCATTACAGCACGGCTCCCTCCTCGAAAACAAACCCTGCAATCGACCAAAGCCGCCCTGCTGATTTAATGGGAATTCCTGCAAATCTTTTGTTAACCACACCAGCCTGCAGAACGAAGCACGCAGTGGTATCGCTCCATCGTTGTTAACAGCCTCATTAAAAATGCAGGAGCCATGCCGAGGAGGACTTTTTTATCATCTGAAACAGGAAGGAAGCTGGGGATCAATAGATGTGATCTGGTCTCACAGGCCAAATAAGACGCATCTTGGCTTTTATAAACACAATAAACTTGCGAAGGCGTTTTAGGACCACAATGAATAGAATGAAATCATAAAATTACAAGAATGATGTTATAAACTAGTTAGAAACTAGTTATAGTGCACTTTGTCACTTCAATAATAAATATGGCAGTGCCATGTTGGCATTTATTTCCATAACTTGAGTTGATTTATTTAGGAAAACCTTGTTACATTGTTTAATGCATCCAGCGGGGCATCACAACAAAATGAGGCATAATAATGGGTTCATTCCATGACTGTATATATCGGTATCGGCTGATATCGTTATCGGTAATTAAGAGATGGACATTATCGGAATATCGGATATTGGTGAAAAAGCCAATATCGGACATCTCTAATGTAAATAGTCATGAAAATAAAAAACACGCATTGAATGAGAAGGTGTGTCCAAACATTTGGCCTGTACTGTATGATTGTAGCTGAGATAGGCGCCAGCGCCCCCCGCGACCCCAAAAGGGAATAAGCGGTAGAAAATGGATGGATGGATGTATGATTGTAGCTGAGATAGGCGCCAGCGCCCCCCGCGACCCCAAAAGGGAATAAGCGGTAGGAAATGGATGGATGGATGGAGGCAACATGTTTTTGCACTCTACTGCTGTTAGACACTCTACTGCTGAAGACACAACTTCTCCAGGATAAAGATAGTTGCAAGATCAGTGGTTCTCAAACTTTTTTCAGTGATGTACCCCCTGTGAACATTTTTTTAATTCAAGTACCCCCTAATCAGAGCAAAACATTTTTGGTTGAAAACAAGTGATAAAGGAGTAAAATACAGCACTATGTCATCAGTTTCTGATTTATTAAATTGTATGACAGTGCAAAATTTGCTCATTTGTAGTGGTCTTTCTTGAACTATTTGGAAAAAAAGATATAAAAATATAAAAAAAATTGTTGAAAAATAAACAAGTGATTCAATTATAAATAAAATTAATCAACTTAAAGTTCCCTCTTTGGGGGTTGCAATAGAGATCCATCTGGATTCATGAACTTAATTCTAAACATTTCTTCACAAAAAAATAAATCTTTAACATCAATATTTATGGAACATGTCCACAAAAAAATCTAGCTGTCAACACTGAATATTGCATTGTTGTATTTTTTTCACAGTTCATGAACTTACATTCATATTTTGTTAAAGTATTATTCAATAAATATATATATAAAGGATTTTTGGGCTTCACGGTGGAAGAGGGCTTAGAGTGTCTGCCTCACAATACGAAGGTCCTGCAGTCCTGGGTTCAATCACAGGCTCGGGATCTTTCTGTGTGGAGTTTGCATTTTCTCCCCGTGAATGCGTGGGTTCCCTCCAGGTACTCTGGCTTTCTCCCACTTCCAAAGACATGCACCTGGGGATAGGTTGATTGGCAACACTAAATGGTCCCTAGTGTGTGAATGTGAGTGTGAATGTTGTCTGTCTATCTGTGTTGGCCCTGCGATGAGGTGGCGACTTGTCCAGGGTGTACACCGCCTTCCGCCCGATTGTAGCTGAGATATGCGCCGGCGCCCCCCGCGATCCCAAAAAGGGAATAAGCGGTAGAAAATGGATGTATGGATGGATAAGGGATTTTTGAAATGTTGCTTTTTTTAGAATATTTGAAAAAAAAATCTCACATACCTTCAAGTACCCCCCAGGGGTACGCACACCCCCATTTGAGAAAACACTGCCTTAGAGCACAGGTGTCAAACTGAAGGATCTGACCTGCGACATCATTTTATGTGGCCCTGCAAACACCTCTAAATGATATGTGTCAATAAAGTACTTCATATTTTTTCCCACTAGAAATAATTGTTTTTTTCATTTTCACAGCAAAATATATGTACTGCTTGAAATTGCATACCTTTTAAACTTTATTGGTATCCATTATTGCGACAAATATTACAGTATAGTATCATACTTTCCAAACATGTTTTTGTCTAAAAAAAATATCTAACTTTACAGCAAACTACCCATCAAATTCATAAAAATGACAATACGTTTCAGGTTGTTCTTTACAGCATATTACTGTAAATGTAAAAAAAAAAACTATTACTGTTTTTTACGTTAAAATTCTGTTGACTAAGATGCCAGTTTTTGACTGTAAAATCTACGGTTGTTGTTTTTAACAGTGTATTACTGTAAATGGAAAGACAGTACATTTGTTTTTACGGTAGAAAAACTGGCAGCTAAGTTGCCAGAATACAAAAAAGAACTTGTGCTTAGTGTTGTAAAAACCGATGTAAATTTACACCAACATTCTGGCAACAAAGCTGCCAACTTTTTCCGTAAAAATCCTCCCAAAAAACAGTGGTACTGTTTTTCCATTTTCCCCCAAAAAACACTCTTTTACAGTAAAATCGACAATCTACTTAAAACATACATACATATATACATATATATATATATACATATATACATATATATATACATATATACATATATATATATATACATATATACACATATATATATATATACATATACATATATATACATATACATATATATACATATACATATACATATATATACATATACATATACATATATATACATATACATATATATACATATACATATATATACATAT
>NC_084615.1:28920718-28925718 GCF_033978795.1 Nerophis ophidion
ATCATCCAGATACACAAAAACGGAGCGGTTAATCAAGTCTCTGAGGACATCGTTCACCAGAGCTTGAAAAACTGCTGGGGCATTAGTCAGGCCAAAGGGCATAACCAAGTATTCAAAATGGCCAAGGGGAGTCCTAAAGGCTGTTTTCCATTCATCACCAGCTCGGATTCGAATCAAATGGTAGGCATTGCGAAGGTCTAACTTGGAAAACACAGTTGCTCCTTGGAGGGGTTCAAAGGCAGATGCCAGTAAAGGCAGTGGGTATTTGTTATGAATGGTGATATTATTCAACCCTCGAAAATCTATACAGGGACGTAGAGTGCCATCTTTTTTACCCACAAAAAAAAAACCTGCACCGAGTGGGGAAGATGAGGGTCGAATAATGCCTGCAGCCAATGAGTCATGGATGTATTTTTCCATCGCCTCTCTCTCAGGGCGTGACAGATTGTATAACCGACTGGAAGGCAGGGGAGCTCCTGAAAGCAGGTCAATGGCACAGTCATAAGGGCGGTGCGGAGGGAGGGACAGTGCATGTTGCTTGCTGAAGGCCTCTTCTAAGTCATGGTAGACAGAGGGAACCTTGGACAGGTCTGGGGGCTCTGCAACAACCGGGGAGACTGTGTCCTCAGCAGGGGAGCGGGCAGACCGCAGGCAGGTGGAAAGACAGTAGGAGCTCCAGCTCACCACTTTGGCTGCAAACCAGTCAATGTGAGGATTGTGAAGTCTTAACCAGGGCTGACCAAGGACTACAGGAGCATGAGGAGAAGAGATAATGTGGAATTGGATTTGTTCAAGATGATTACCAGAGACAAGGAGGTGCACAGGTTCGGATCGGTGAGTGACACGGGCAAGGAGTCGACCAGTCAGGGAATTGGCTTGTAAGGGTGAGGGAAGTGGTTCGATGGTAATGCCCATTTGGGAAGCAACGTCGGCGTCCAAAAAGTTCTCATCCGCCCCCGAGTCCACCAGAGCAAGGAGAGACATGGACTGAGATTGCCAACGGAGACTCGCAGAAAACTGCATACGGCATAGGGACTTAGGGGAGGAGACAGCTTGGCTCACCAGAACCCCCACTGTTACTGGTGAGCCTACTCTTTTGGCCGCAAAGAACAGGTGGCAAGGAAATGGCCAGGTTGACCACAATAGAGACACACCCCTGCCCTCCTTCTGCGGAGGCGCTCTTCAGGTGTAAGGTGAGCCCGACCCACCTGCATGGGCTCCTCAACAGGGGAACTGGAGGTTAAGGCTTTGCACATTGGCAAATTGGGCTCGGCCGACCCGGGTCTAAAGCTGGAGGGTTCCAATGACCTGCAAGAAACGGGGTCAGCTTGCCACTGGGCCATCTGGTCTGAGATGTTGATAGCTGCTGTAATAGCTTCGTCTAAGGACAACTGCTCATTCCTCAGAGCAATCTCCCTTCCAATGACCCGACTAAGCCCATTCTGGAAAGCAGTGAGAAGGGCCTGGTCATTCCAGCCGGACTCCACAGCTAGGGACCGGAATTCACAGGCAAATTCTCTTACTGAGCGTTTCCCTTGACGAAGTCGCAACAACTGCTGACCTGCTTGCTGCCCTCGTATGGGGTGGTCGTAGACCCGCTTCAGTTCTGCAGATAGTGCAGCAAAGGACTGGACTGCAGGGGATCCTTGCTCACGAAGGGCATTAAAATAACTCAAAGGGGGCCCCTGTAGCAGGTTGGCTATATAAGCAATTTTGGCTGCCTCACGGCCAAAACGAGAGGGCTGAGCTTCAAAAGCAAGCTGGATCTGAGTTAAAAATTCACGACAGGTGCTAGGATTGCCAGAATATTTATCAGGCGGGGGAATGTGTGGCTCTGCAGCAGGAACAGCATGGGGTGCAGGTGGTGCAGGTGGTTCGGGTTGTGGTTGAGCTTGTTGATTGATGAGAGTTGTGAGCTGGGTGGAAACGCGTGACATCTGGTCAATAAGTTTTTGTAATAGTTGGTCATGGTTTCCCAAACGCTGTCCTTGATTGGCAAGGGCCTCCATCACACGGTCAAAATCTGCTGGGTCCATTGTAATGGCCAGATCGTTCTGTCACGGGGGGGGGTAAAATGGGTGGACCCAAATGCAGTAAAGACAAGCTGAAATCGTGTTCAAGGGTTATTATTAATAAAACCTGAGGGAAAACGAGGCAGCTTGTAGTCCTAGGCTTTGCAGTCCAGGAGAGCACACTGAGGCTAGCAGGCTGAGGCTAGCAGGCTGTGGCTAGCAGGCCGTGGCTAGCAGGCCGAGGCTAGCAGGCCGAGACTAGCAGGCTGAGGCAGGCACACACGGCAAGTAGGGAACTGAAGGCAGAGGAAAAAACACGGGTAAGATGAGGAGCAAAAAAAACACAAAAAATAGCAGGTTTGCAAGATTATCAAAATTGCTAGAATTCTATGACAAACTGGCGAGAAGCGTTACCACATGTAGCAAGGTGAAACGATCTGGCTATCGCGCCGAGTGGAGTCCAAACATTTGTAGGCTGCAGGTGATGAGTTGATGGCAGGCAGGTGAGTGATTAGGGTGCTGGGATCAGCTGTGTCAGGCTGAGAGCTGGAGCCAAGCCTACGCCCAAAACACGCCCACTCTCCCAAAGACACACAGAGAAAAACAGACAGACTGACTGTGACACAGACAAGCTGTGGCACATCTTAGCAGGAGTGAAGTGGCGACACGACACTGATGGTCACTATTTTGCACACACACACACACATATATATATATATATATATATATATATATATATATATATATATATATAAATATGTGTGTGTGTATGTATATATGTGTGTTTGTGTGCATATATTAGTGTGTGTATGTATATGTATATATATGTATATATATATATATATATATATATATATATATATATATATATATATATATACATATATATATATATATATATATATATATATATATATATATATATATATATATATAATAAGAAGTAATAGATAGATAAATAGTACTTTATTGATTCCTTCAGGAGAGTTCCCTCAGGAAAATTAAAATGGTTGGAAGAATTAAGATGTACAGTAAGTGTTGAAGAAGATGTGTTGTAATAAAGTTGTACTATCTATAAAAAAACTATTGAACTCTTACTCGAATAATGTAGCATTATTAGGTTTTTTTTTTTTTTTACAATAGTTTGAAAATCATGATGAAATGTTACGGGAATTTTCAGTCCATGTGTGATCATAAAATTATCAACATTTCTTTTTTACAATTCTGCATTAATTCATATATGATTCAGACTTTTTAGTAATTTTTGTAGTCAAAACACAAGTCTCAAACCTCTGCTCAATTTTTTCTTTGAATGTGATTTATTAAAAAAGATCGTCTGCGGTTTAAAAGATTGCTAAGATCCTGTTATCTGATTACATCTCCTCCCAAACTACCGCATTGTCCAAGAAACTATTGATTAGGTCACGTATTACCCACGCTCCCCTCTATGTGAGGCTAACACTCTCCACAGCCATTCAAATCCTCTGAAGTTTAATTCCTTCATTTGCTGTTCGCGGCCGACCAATTGTTTGCGAGACGTATGGGGTGGGGGTGGGGGTGTGGGGGGGGGGGGGTGGGGGGGGGTCGGGGTTGTCATTAGTTAGCGTTTTTCTCAGGCAGAAGTAAGCGAGCCTAGTATATTACTGCTGGTGTCGGTAACGTCATCTATCAAGCCCGGCTTTCCATCACGGCTGATGAATTTCTTGCAGAAAGATGGAGCCGTGATGGCGCTCGCTACAGCTTGTCAAGCGTGATCCCCTGTGCTGTTATTTGCATGTCGCCTGAAGATGCACTATTCAGTTTTACAGTTTAGATACAGATGTTTAAGGCACCAGTAAGGAATACCAGATGCTAGTGCAAACATAACACGAGGGGTGTCCTGGCTGGTCCGAAGAAATCACACTTTCGACATTTTTTTTTTGTAATACAATGTTTCAAAAATTAACCTTTGTTCAAAAAACACTGTGTAAGACAATCAGTAGCTTCAAATTGTCCCTTTAAAATAAGTTAAAGTTGGTGAAATTATCCTCTGCATTTGACCCCTCCCCAAGTTCACCCCCTGGGAGGTGAGAGGAGCAGTGAGCAGCAGCGGTGGCCACGCTCGGGAATCGTTTTGGTGATTTAACCCCCAATTCCAACCCTTGATGATGAGTGCCAAGCAGGGAGGTAATGGGTCCCATTTTTATAGCCTTTGGTATGACTCGGCCGGGGTTTGAACTCACAACCTTCCAATCTCAGGGCGGACACTCTAACCACAAGGCCACTGAGCAGGTTAGGTGACCGAAGTTTTTTTTCGCCCATTCCAAAAAAAGTCCAATGTTTTTTAGAAATATACATGTGGACACTCCTGTTTGAAATTGTCCTTTTCAGTCGAGGGTCTACAAAGTCCGGCACCTGGGGCATTTGGGGTTTGCGGCTTCTTTGTTATCGGCCCACGGCAAAAAGAAATAGATATTTTGAGAAATGTTTTTAAGATGCAATTAGTTTAGCTTAGTCTTTATTTGAAGGGACAATGCACAGAGACATTAAGATCAAAGACAGATATGTCCTGCACCAGATTATAGCTAAATAGCTCATTTCCATCTGCATTCCCTGGTTACCTAAATTAAAGTGGTATAAAAACATGCAATGAAATTACACAATTGCATGTAATCAAATTTAGAAAAGTCATAAAATGCCCTTTCATTGACACATACTTATACATTACATCGACGCCTATCATTTACATCAAAACACATAAACAATACATCTGTTGTTGACATCTGTCATCATTTGTATAAACAACCATGATTTTAAAAGACACACCTCACAGTTTACAACAGGGGTGTCAAACTCATTTTAGATCTGGGGCCACATGGAGGAAAATCTACTGAACTGGCCGGACTAATAAAATCACGGCACAATAACTTAAAAATAAAGACAACTTCAGATTGTTTTCTTTGTTTAAAAATAGAACAAGCACATTCTGAAAATGTACAAATCATAATG